>NW_020539727.1:22952698-22970779 GCF_003426905.1 Ctenocephalides felis
AAAATAAGTATATAATTTGTTTATTACCTTTTCGTGCAAAACCCCCTTATTCAATTTAGTTTTTACATTTATTCTACCCTAATCTTTTTTTCTCCATTCCAATGATTAATACATTTTTTTCGGCACGTTGGTGGGATTTTTCACACACAACATTTATTTCGCACGAAATTGATATCGTCGATAAAAAACCCGAATATATAAAATGACTTGAATAAAATGTAAGAAACGTGAAAAATATACAATATTATATAAAATTACCTTATAGAATAAATGTATAAATTTATCTTTATTATTTAAACTTTTGACAATTACATATATGTAATAATGGTGAATATTTACACATTTAGTTCTTTTCATTAAATTTGTCATATATTTGTATACTAATATTTATTTATATACCAAAGTATATAAATGTTGTTTGAATTTTTAAAAGGTTAGAAGATATTTGGGTTACATATTAATAATTTTATTTCTAAGTTACTTGTAAATTTAATTATTTTATGTTTAAGTTTTGAATTCATTCTCATTTTCGTAAAAGAATTTGTTAATATTGATATATATCTAACGAAGAACTAAAAGCTATCAAAAATTTTATTTTTATTAATGTCTATCATGTTTTTTATTGACTTATAAAATTCTTGGCGGTCTTATACATTTTTGATAGGATTCTGCAAATTTTTGTCCAATTTTTTATTTACCTAATTTTACATATTTTGAAATATTGTTGAATTCCACTATTTACCTTTAAGTAATGCAATTAAATTTTTTTTTGTAGAAGCCTAACTTAAAATCGAATAGTAGAGGGCGGCTCATACGTCAATTGTCAAATGGTTTTGACAGATTATGTTCTATTAAATTTGATAGGATGTTTTAAAATAATATTAGGTTGTCAAATATCTCCCTCCCGCTTTTTTGCTTTTGGTTACATACAAAAAGGCGGAAGGGAGATATTTGACAACCTATTAATTAGTTGTACTTATTCTCAGAAACATTATTCAGTATTCGTTGCATTTTACCATTTCTCACCATTTTAACTAAATCAATTATCACGTAGAATCTCCTTTCACAAAAATTATATAAATACATAATTTAATGTATGTATGTTTTTGTATGTTTTATAAGCACCCATCGATTACATAACAATTATTTAATATTCGATTCTTCTCTTTTGAATTTCGACAAGGAGAGCTTTTCCCCAAAGCACTTTGGGGAACAATAATTTTATTCAGATTGGATCCATCAGCGATCCACATAATATATATAATCTGTATTTAGGCAACCTACTATGACATCCTTTTGACCTTGAACTTTGAACGTTTCCACGATTTATATAGTCGAATCGCAAAATTCGACAAAAGAAAATTGTAAAGAAATGGTAAAGGATTACGATTGATGTTTTATTTCGGTACATAATATTTATGAGATGATTTATATATATATATATATATATAATATATATATATATGTTAATATATATATAATCAATTAATTGCTCTAACAGCAAACTTTTTTATATTGGAGAAACTAGCCAAAACCTAAGTAAACGTCTTCATCAACACAAAAATAACTCAAAAATCCTAAACAATTTAAGACGATGCTAACCGAACATATTATCAATTTAAACCATAATATAGGTTTTTTCAACTCAAAAATTTTACATTTTGAAGAGAACGAATTTAAAAGAGGATTTGCTGAGGGGTTGTTTTTTGCAATTGCATAACGACAGGGTCGTAAACAAACTATTCGACAATACGGTATTTGAACGAAACAAACACGTGGTTCCAAAATAGCGTGTCGAATTTCTTGAAAATGACAAGATTCCATCGCTTTTTAAATTTCCCGTAAAATTTGAACACATGCTAAAAACTGATTCAAAAAAAAATGTGACATTTCTATCAAAAACTCCGAACAGTAATACATAGTTTCGACAACTTGTTAAGTTATCATGTTTATTTGTGTGTTTTATCATATGTGATGTTAAAATATATATTTTACTATATATATATATATATATATATATATATATATATATATATACATATTAATTTTCTGTCCCCAATCCCCAATCACCCCCAAGAGAATAAATTTTTCTTTTTTCGTTTTTCGTTTTCCAATATTAACGGCGGTGGAGAGAAAGAAAATACATTTTCCGACACTTTGCGAATATTAAGAGGAAAACAAATTGCTTGGATTGATGATGATGATGATGATCAAGACGTTTTCGAAAAATACCGAAAAATTACAACGACATCAATCTTATTTGTCAACGTGGTGACAAGGGAATTGTTGGGAAATTAAAAAATGTAACAACAAGAGTTTTGTGTGGAGGATTATATTGTCAGAATTGATAAAATTGTTTTGGTATGTTTTAATATATCTGTAAATAAATTTTAGTTGAACAATAACCAATAATATATGATACATTCTAAATCTTTTTTTACTCATAATTCTATAAATTATTATATTCCAAATATAATTAATGAATTATTATTTATAACAGCATTATATATTATTCATTTAAAATTGTTTTTTGATTAATTTTTTATGAAATTCCTAAAAGAAAAAATACAATTTTGTGAGGAAATTCAAATTCCTCTAACATTGTTATCTCGATATTCATATTCTGAATTGATTTGCACCACAAAACTGAAAAAACTCGCTCACAAATCCAAAAGTTTGTTCACGAATTCTAAAGCTCGTTTACGAATCCAAAGCTCGTTTACGAATCCAAAAGATTGCTTCCAAGTTCAAAAGCTCGCCTACAAATCCAGAAGCTACGATTCCAAAAGCTTGCCTACGAATCCAAAAATTTGCTTTCAAATCCAAAAGTTTGCTCATGATTCAAAAAGTTTGCTCACGATACCATAAATTTACTTTCAAATCCAAAAGTTTTCTCACGAACCGAAAAGTTTTCTCAAGAATCGAAAAATAAAGTAATGTAACTTTATAATCCATAAATTTAAGAAATGTAAAAATACAAACTTTTTTTTTGAGTTTTTGGATCCTTGAGCGAGATTTCGGATTCCTGAGCGAGTTTTCGTATCCTTGAGCAAGTTTTCGGATTCCTGAGCTAATTTTTGGATTCCTGAGCTAATTTTTGGATTCCTGAGCTAATTTTTGGACTCCTGAGCTAATTTTTGGTCTCCTCCGAGCTAATTTTTTGTCTCCTGAGCTAATTTTTGGATTCCTGAGCTAATTTTTTGTTCCTGAGCTAATTTTTGGATTCCTGAGCTAATTTTTGGACTCCTGAGCTAATTTTTGGTCTCCTGAGCTAATTTTTGGTCTCCTGAGCTGAGCTAATTTTGGTCTCCTGAGCTAATTTTTGGTCTCCTGAGCTAATTTTTGGTCTCCTGAGCTAATTTTTGGTCTCCTGAGCTAATTTTTTGGTCTCCTGAGCTAATTTTTGGACTCCTGAGCTAATTTTTGGTCTCCTGAGCTAATTTTTGGTCTCCTGAGCTAATTTTTGGTCTCCTGAGCTAATTTTTTGGTCTCCTGAGCTAATTTTTGGTCTCCTGAGCGAGTTTTTGGACTCTGAGCTAGTTTTTTGCATTCGTGAGCTATTTTTAAACTTTTTTGCTAATTTTTGTATTCTTGACCTAATTTTTGGATTCCTGAGCTAATTTTTGGATTCCTGAGCGAGTTTTTTGGACTCTTGAGCGAGTTTTTGGATTCTTGAGCGAGTTTCCGGATTCCTTAGGTAATTTTTGGATTCCTCAGGTAATTTTTAGAGTCAAGGGCTGATTTTTAGAGTCAAGGACTAATTTTGAATTCTTGAGCAAACTTTTAGATTTTTTTCGCAAGTTTTTGGTTTGTCCATAGGTTGATGGGCTTATGAGTGAGTTGTTAGATTCATGTATTTGTGCATTGGTTTATGAATTAGTGAATTTGATCATGAGTACGCGGATTCATTTATGACTTTGTAGAATTATCGGTTTATGGATTTATAAATTTTTGGATTCGCCAGTTCATGCATTTTTCAGTCGTTATAAATAAAACTCATTTCAAATATAATAATATTTAATCATAACTATATAAAAACTTGCATTTTGAAAAACAGCTACAACTTTCAACAATTAGAACATAACTTTTTATTACAAATCATGTTTGAGATCACCTATTTGTACATAACAGACTAACAAGAAAAGTTTTTGATTTTCATAAATAAAACCAAATTAATTTTTTTTTTTCAAAAAATCAACGTTTGCAGAATTATTTACATAAATCAAGTTCTACAGAACCTCTTTATAACTAGTTAAATGTTTTTTTACTTATTCTAACCTAAATTTATATTTAACAATAAGCCTAATTTTAAAAATACTGTATCATAAAATTCTTTTTATTTTCCGTAATTCTTTTTAAATGTTCCACTATTTTGTCCTTCATTCCTGCAGCGATTTGTTTTACTGCCGGACGGGCCACTTTTCCATGTGTGAGGGCCGGAATTTTGTCTAATAGATAGAGTCCACCCCGGAGTTTTTGGCAATCCTCCACTTTATCTAAAGATAAAATAAATTAATAAAAAAGTCTGTTCACACACACACATAGTTTTTCCTTAAATTTGGTCTCATTTGATTTAGAATGGCTTGAAACGTCGAGAAAACATAAAATTAGCGAATCGAATTTTTTGATGAAAACATAAACTTCTCCTTCGGGAAGTTAAAAAATACCTCATACTGTTCTGGAATTTGTTTGCTTACCGTTGACGTATTTTTCCAAATCTCCGGCCTGGATTTTGCTCTCCTGGCCAGTTCTAAGTTCTGCAAAGGCCACAACCAAATCGCAAGTCTCGTCATGAGGGACAGTTATTACACAGGCCGATTTTACACTTTGGTGCTCTAAAAGGATTTCTTCGATGTCACTTGGATTTATCTAGAAAGATAAAAGATAAATACAACATTCACCACTATTTTTGTAGATAGAAGATAAGTCCACAATAGGGAATGCAATACCGTTGGAATTTTTCAATACCGGTATTTCGGTAATTTTTCATTTTAAAACCGGAATATAGGTAATTTACCGGTATTTTTATTATCTTAAACAAACGTAAACAAAATTCAAAGTTATTAGTACAAATATTAAAAAAATTTATATACAACTACAACTATATTCAACTAAACAATAAAATAAAACAATAAGTTTATTTTTTTTAAATAATAATTTAATAAAAGTATATGCAATTTATTTAATTCATTATCACTATCGAGTATATTGTGTACTTTTCACCAAAAACAAACTTATGAGTAAGAAAGACCAAAAACTCATAAAAGATCATATTACATTTGTTATAATAAACTGTATTGTCTGTATCCGATGTGTTAAATTAGCATAGTCTCCAATATTTTAAAAAGAAATATTTTCTACACTAATTTAAGATCGGATACTTTGTCGAGATAAATAATAAGTTACTATAATTGTTGAGTATTGTTATTTAAAACAATGTGATGCTTCTATAGTATTTTCAAACTTCGAAACGTTTTCGAAAAATAATATTTTATAATTGTAATAAGAAACAAAAATATTTAGTAATAATCATAATTATTATGTATAAAGTTAGAAAAAAATAAAAATTACGCAGGAGTAATCTATATGATATAAAATATTTTGGAGCAAATATCACTTAAAAAATTGTTACATTTTTACATAAGATGAAACAAACATCATTATCTATCAGTCCAATTCTATTTATTGTAACACGATATGAAGCCCTTTGGAAAGCAATAAATATTCAGTTTAATGACGCGAGTTGAGATAATATTTGACATTTGTTCGTCGTATATAATCACTTGGAGATATAGCTGTTTATGCGATCATGGAATTTAAAGATAAATTTGTTCCGAGAAATTTAAACTTTGATGTATTATGTATCAAATAGCGCTTATGTAAAAATACCGAAAATACCGGTATTTTTGGGGTAAATGCCGGTAAAAATACAGCCGAAAAATCGGGCGGTTTACCGGTAATTCGGTATACATTCGGTATTGCATTCCCTAGTCCTCAATATACTGGCCCTTACATAGAGTCCTTTATATTTGGCGATCTCCTTAAGTCGATCAGTAACAAAGATGTACCCTTCCTCGTCGTAATGGCCAATGTCTCCGGTTCGGAGCCATCTGGTTTTTGGGTCAATGATTTCGTCAGTGGCCGCCTGGTTGGAGTAGTAGCCCAACATTACTGGGCCACGCATGTATATCTCGCCGGTTTGGTTTGGGCCCAACGGTTGGCCCGTTTCTAAATCCAGAACCTGGGGGAAAATAGTGGGTTAGTTGATTGAAAAGTGGTTTAAGGTGTGAGAGTACTGGATTGTTGGTTTTTTTTGGATTTTGCGTTATTTTGGATTATGGATTTTTTGGTTTAGAGGATTTTTGCATTTTGAGATTTTTGGATTCTGATATTTTTGGATTCTGAGATTTTTGGATTCTGAGATTTTTGGATTCTGAGATTTTTGGATTCTAAGATTTTTGGATTCTAAGATTTTTGGATTCTAAGATTTTTGGATTCTAAGATTTTTGGTTTCTAGGATTTTTGGTTCGTAGGATTTTTAGATTCCTGGATTTTTGGTTTCTGGGATTTTTGGATTCTGGGAATTTTGGTTTCTAAGGTTTTTGTATTCTAAGATTTTTGTATTCTGAGATTTTTGTATTCTAAGATTTTTGTTTTCTAAGATTTTTGTATTCTATAATTTTAGGGTTTTATGATTTTTGGTTTCCAGGATTTAAGGATTCTAAAATATTTGGATTCTGAGATTCTAAGGTTTTAAAATTATGAAATTTTTGAATTTTTGGATTCCTCGATTCCTGGATTCTCGGATTCCTGGATTCTCGGATTTCTGGATTCTCGGATTCCTGGGTTCTCGGATTTCTGGATTTTTTAAGCTTGAGTTTTCTGGGTTTTCAACATCGAGTTTTCTGGATTTTTTTAACATTGAGTTTTCTGGATTTTTAACATTGAGTTTTCTGGATTTTTAACATTGAGTTTTCTGGATTTTTAACCTTTAGATTTCTGAATTTGTTTTAACCTTTAGATTTCTGAATTTGTTTTAACCTTTAGATTTCTGAATTTGTTTTAACCTTTAGATTTCTGAATTTGTTTTTACCTTGAAATTTCTGGAATTTTTTAACCTTGAAATTTCTGGATTTTAGAACTTGCTATTTCTGGATTTTAGAACTTGAGATTTCTGGATTTTTTTAAAACTTTAAATTTCTGGATTTTAAAACTTGAAATTTCTGGATTTTAAAACTTGAAATTTCTGGATTTAAAAACTTTAGATTTCTGGATTTATAAACGCTAGATTTCTGGATTTATAAACTTTATTTATCATTTTCTTTATCTTTGA
This sequence comes from Ctenocephalides felis, assembly GCF_003426905.1. Lineage (NCBI taxonomy): Eukaryota > Metazoa > Arthropoda > Insecta > Siphonaptera > Pulicidae > Ctenocephalides > Ctenocephalides felis. Next base: position 22,960,032 of record NW_020539727.1, read on the forward strand.
ATTTTTGGATTCTTCATATTGAATTCCTAGAGTTTCGACCTTGGATTTGAGATTTCTTGAGTTTTGGTTTCATATAGTTTTGAATTTGAGGATTTTTCTTTTGGATTTCTAGATTATTTGGTTTGGGATTTTTGGATTATATGATTATTGGAATCTTGAGTTTTAAATCCCTGCATTATTGAGTTTTAGATTTATGGGTTTTTAAGTTTTAATATTCTAGTTAATTGGATTTTTGGATTAATGCATTATGATTTTTAATCTCTTGGTTTCTAAAATTCTGGATTCTAAATTTTTAGATTTCTGTACTCTTATTCTTTAAAATTTTGCACTTTAAATATTAAGACTTAGTATTATTTAAGATTCTTAAGATCTTTATTTATGAATTTTTATTCCTTGCATTGGATTTCTGAATTCATGGGTTTTGGATTTCTGTATTTTTATTCTTCGAATTCCCAGATTTTTAATCTGGTTTTGTGGCTTCTTATACTTTGAATTTGTTGTTCCTTGAACTTCAAAGTTGTGGTTTTTTGAGTTTTAAATTTTAGAATTCTTGATCTTCAAAATTGTGGTTTTTTGATCGTTTGTTTCTTCAAATTTCACTCTTTGGATTTGTTCATTACTAAATTTTAGATTTGTGTATTTTTCCATTTGTTTCTTGGATTATTAAGTTTTATTATTATTATTATTATAGATTATTAATATTAAGGATTTGTAAATCATTGATCTATAAATTTTTGGCTTCTTGATATTTGGATTAATGGTTCTTTGATTTTGGATTGCAGCTTTCTTTATTTTTGAATTTGTAGTTTTTTGGTCATTTTTCTTTGGATCAACTTCAGTTTTCTAGATTTTCAAATTTTAGTTCTCTGGATTTTTAAATTTGAGTTCTCTGGATTTTTAAATTTTAGTTTTCTGGATTTTTGACCTTCTGGTTTTTTAAATTCTAAATTTGAGTATTTGTTGTCCTTAAATTTGTGGTTTCTTGATTATTTGTTCTCTGGAGTTTCATTCTTTGGATTACACACATCTTAATTTCTAAATTTGTTTATTACTGAGTTTTAGATATGTGTATTTTTAAGCATTGGCTTCTTGGATTATTGAGTTTTAGATTTGTAAATTATTTAGCTCTGGATTTGTATTGGATCACTATAGAGTCCGCCGAATAACTTTTTTTTTTTAAAAACTACTGAATATTTCCTCCAGTTTCTTTTTTTATTTAAAAGTAGAATCCTTTCAGTTAATAATGAAATTAATTTAGTTAATAATTATTATAATATAATATAATATATAATATAATTTTATTCAAAAATGATAAAAAAGCCTCGGCTGACCGTTGAAAAAATAATGAAAATGAAAAATGTTAGATGGCATACCCTATAGTTCCTTGATTTTGGATTGCTGGATTTTTTTTGATTTTCTGCTTTTTTTTAATCTTTTTGCAAATTTTGGATTTTGAATTTGTCGATGATATTTAGATTTATAGGAATGGTAGATTATTAAACATATGGATTCTTGGATTTTTTTGTTTTTTGATTTATTTAACATTTACCTTGAGAGACAATCCTGAACCCAATTTACCAACTGAACCAGCTTTAGGTTCGTCTCTTGGATTTAGACCAACACCAGCACACATTTCTGTCATTCCATAACCCAACAGGACAACTCCTAAATAAAAAAAAAAATATAAATAAAAAAAATCATATAGAACAAATAATACCAATGATAATTATTCTATTACCTCTTGGCAACCTGGACTGCAACTTTGCGATTTGGCCATCGGAAAGTCTTGAACCTCCACATAAAACTATATAAACCGAAGACAAATCGTAGGATGGTGTCTTTTCGTGCTGATTTATAAGTGAAACTTGGAAACTTGATAAAAATAGGGCGTTGATCTGGGGAAAACACCAAATTGGTAACCAAAGTACTCCACCAGGCAAAGATATTATTACAATTTTGTGACAAAACCAAAGGTTTTTTATGTACTTACCTGGTATTTTTGGACAAGTCCAAGTACGTTGAGTTCACTAAATGGTTTTTTGGTGTAAATTTTTTTATTGCCTGCATACAAAGAGATGAGGAACATGTAAATGCCTGAAGTCCAGTAACATGGTGCGTTTGTGAACAAGGATAAGGCTTGAGGAAACAGCCTACGAAAAAATCCAAAATTACCAAAAAATATTCAAATTGGTAGAATAGACTTTGGTGCATCAAATCCACTCAAAATTGAGTATATTTTTGGAAGACTTTTGTATCTAAAATTAAAAATCTACTTACGCTCCTGCAGCCAAGATGACGTCATTGATGTTTTTGTGATTGTGAACAACTCCTTTGGGAACTCCTGTACTTCCACTTGTGCACAAAATTAAGAGAGGAGTTTTGGATGTATCTTCGACTTTTGCTGGCCTAAGGAAATTTAAAAAAAAATGTAAAAAATTGAGGCAAAAATTGCTAATAATTGACCCAGTATATAGGTCTATAATAGGATAGTAATAAAATTTGATGGAGAATATATTTACTGTTCAACGTTTTTGCTACTTTTACATAGATTTATTTATCTAATTTGCTTTTTTTTGTTTACTATTAACTTCCGGTAGGGTAGTTATAGTAATGACTGAAAATCTGAAATAATTTTTTTTGCATTCGTCGACGTTTTGAAGGTTTCTGAACATTTTTAAGGGGCATATCTCAGAAACTAAATGGATGTGTGTTTTGTATGTCCGCATTTTCGTTCACGTTTTTGGGCGCACGGATCAACAGATTTGAATGATTTAAAAAACATTCGATCCCTTTTGATAAGGAGATGTGCTGATTAGTTTTTGGCAAAGGCAGGTCCGGCCGTTACGGAGATACGGAGCAAAGAGTGCAAAAAATACAAATCGAGTTTTTGAGAGAACGGAGTATCGGATTAGAATGATCTAAAAAACATTCAATTTGTATTGATTGAGAGAAGAGGTGATTAGTTTTTGGCAAAAACATGTCCAGCGGTTTCGGAGATACAGAGCTAAACGTGCAAAAAATGGCAGTTTTTGAGTGAACTAAGCGTGTCCGATTTGAATTATCTAAAAAAACTTTCTGCTTGTATTGACAAAACAATTACTTTTGAGGATAAAAAATTATTACATCTGTTTTTATTTTTCAAAAAATATTTTTGTAATTTTGGATTAAAAATTTAAAAAATGACCCAGGCTAAGCACAGCCTAAGCGCCACTCTGGTACAAATGTTTACCCAAGTGCGTTTAGACTGTTTATGTTGGATGGAGCACATTTCCAATTTTGTGAAAACTATTGAAAAATGTGAAAATGCCGCCAAGCTAAGCACAGTATAAGTGAAAATGTCGCACAGAATTATTTGCAAATGCGTTTAGACTGTGGCTATACGGGAGCACTTTTTCAATTTTGTGCAAATCAGGCAATTTCTTATTTTTTTGAAATTGAATTCGAAATGAAATGACGATTGTTAATGTTCTGCAGATAAATTGATTTATGATTTACATTTGATTTGCTCGGATACAACAAGATAGCGAAAATAATGAAAGTTACAGTATTTGTAATAATATATTTGAAAACGTTTAAAATTTCTCGAATATTTCATTACGGTACGGGAAGTTCCAGCAATTTGCCTTAAGGCACGATGCCATACACCACTAGTTTATTATTTAAATAGGTAATTTGCATTCGTTAATTTCATACACGTGTTTTCTCAAGAATCCTTAGAAAATATTTTCTGCGTTTGTTTGTGAAATAATAAATAAAATAGAGTAAACAAGAAAACAAGAAAGGAAATTCATTTAATTGCTACAACTCCTGTAAATATTTGAAGAAGCTTTTCTCTGTATATGAAATTTTATATTTTATAATGATCTTTCTTATTGAATTTAAATAGAAATAATAAGAGACGACGAAGTTCTTTGAAAATCTAGAAATATAATAAAAAATATATTAGGGTGGTCCTTAATATGGACATTTTCGAATTTCTTTGCTCTCAAGGGCTCGAATGGTTCTAAATTGATAAAAAACAATTCTCTGAAAGTTTTAGCTCTTAATATTGTCTTTTAGATAGTGCGCAATTCAATCAAACTTTGTATGGAAATAGCGCTCTCTCTGAAAGACAATATTAAGAGCTAAAACTTTCAGAGAATTGTTTTGTATCAATTTGGAACCATTTTTTTTGGAGCAAGGAAATTCGGAAATGTTTATATTAAGGACCACCCTAATATATGTATATTTTTTTTCCTTACTTGAAATTTTGGACATCATTTTCATCATACTCAGCAACAAATTTATCAATCGTGACAGCACCTTGGCACTCATCTGCATTTTCGTAACCATAAACCACCAACTCGGTTTGTCCCAATTGCTCTGGAAAGTCCTTCAGGACTTTCTTGACCTTATCCAGACACTGGACATGTGTAAACAGAACCCTTGGTTTATATAAAGGTAGTAGGGTACTAGCAGTGTTTGCTAAAATCAAAAAATACTGGTGATTTTGTGGCTTTTTTTAGAGAGTAGTTTCTACTTACGGACTGTCCAGGCTCCATCCAACATCCCTAAAGTGGCTCCTGAGAAAATTATCCCCAAAACAATGGCAAAAGAGTCTTCTGTGGTGAGTTCTACCAAAGTTATGACGTCTTTGTTGGTCACTCCACGAGCCCTTAGGGCTAGAGCGATTGCTGCACTGCGTGCCCGAAGGGCGTCGAAGGTGGTGGAGCGATCGGTGTCTCCGTCGATCTGAGAAAATAGTACAAGTTAGAATAAAATTGTGTTAGAAAAGTTTGTTGGTGATTTATTTGGCTGTATTTTTGTCTAAAGTTGTTTTGTTGTATGTTGGTTGGTTTAGGAGTTATGTGCGTCGGAGTGGATATAGGTCCAGGGGTGTACACTGTCTGGGTTTGCTTGAGCACGATTTCATGGAATAACAGATGTATGTAAAACAAAAATATCTTAGAAATATTTATGCCTAATTTAGTTGTCCATACAACTACATTAAATTTATCAATAAGCAACAATTATTATAGAAGTTACGGCCTAAAAATATACAAAAACCTCAGGTACAACACTACCCAAGCTTTTGACTGTCCCAGAGTTTTTATGAGTTTGTAGCTATTATATTAAATTTATTTATTTTTCATATTACCACCAGAGATATTCAGCATTATATAAAATTATTATGTTATAAAACACTTTTCCAAAGCTTCTCAAACTTTTGTTATCAGGTGCGACTGAATCGCGTGCACACGGACTGGGTTTGCTCAGGCTGTACTTCAACACGATTTTATGGAGTAACAAATGTATATAAAACAAAAGTATCTTAGTGACATTTATGCCTAATTTAGTCGACCATACAACTACATTAAATTTATCTATAAGCAACAATGATTGTAGAAGTTACGGCCCAAAAATATACAAAAGCCTCAGGTACAACACTACTCAAGCTTTTGACTGTCCCAGAGATTTCATGAATTTGTAGCTATTATATACATTTTTTTTATTTTTCATATCATCACCATCAATACTCAGCACCATATAAAATTTTTGTGTTTTAAGAATTTTTTCCAAAGCTTCTCAAACTTTTGTTATCAGCTATGACTCAACGGCGTGCACACGGTCTGGGTTTGCTTATGCCGTATTTCAGCACGATTTTATAGAACAACAAATGTATGTATTACAAAAATGTCATTCCAACGTTAGTACACAATTTAGTTATCTATACACTTGTCTAAGAAATATTCACCAGCTATATTTATTACAGAAGTTATGGCCAAAAATGTACAAAAGCGTGAGGTACAACACCACTCAAGTTTTTAGTTTTTTCTGAGCCTGTCTACAACTGTGGCATTCATATTTATACATTTAATCTATTTCATTTTTACTATGTATACCCTATCACCATGTAATTATATTTTGCCAAAAATTCCTTTCCAAAGCCCCTCAAACTTTTGTTAGCAAGCACCTCTGAACCGCTAATCATGATGGTGATGCAATGGTTTTGAGGTTAAATTAATTTAGTTGCTTAAAATGTAGTTTTGGAACAAAATTATGTTAAGGTAGTCTACAGCTTGTTTATCGTATATTATTTTTGTCTCGTAAAGTTTTACTGTGCATTAAATATTTCAGGAGTTATGTAAGTCAAAGTGTAAACCAGGTCCATGTGTGCACCAGGTTTGGGTTTGCATCTCTTGTATTTCAACACGATTTTGTTTAACTAGAAGTATTTGTACAACGAAACTGTTTTAGAAAAATTCATACACAATTCAGTTATCTATACACCAGTACAAAAACCATTCACTAGCTATAATTATTACAGAAGTTATACCCAAAAAATATACTAAAACATCCAGTACCACACCACCCAAGTTTCTATTGTTCCCAGAGTTTATTTACAACTGTGCTCATTATTTTTATTTTATATATGCTTTAATATTTACCATGGATACTCTGTTGCCATGTAAAACTATTCTGTCGTAAATTTCCTCTCCAAAGCCCCTCAAACCTTCGTTGGCAGGCGCGGCTGGACCGTGAATCACATTAGTTTCCTCGGGGTTTGAGGATCCATTTAATTTGCATTCGGTTTCTTGAACCATTTTTGAAAATTATTCTAAATGATAATTGTTTATGTTAATTTAAACATATGTATACAATAATTTTATATTTTTTTAAGGATTAATAAGATAAAATTGTAAATAACAATGAATTTTTTTTTTTTTTATAATTTAGTGATTGAAAAACTAGATTATTTTTTTAATTAGATACTTAAATTATCATTATTGTATTAATGTTGTATTTAATTTATATTATTTATTAATTATTTAAAAGCTGTTAAATTTGTTCTATGTATATTATTAATAAAATAATTTCACATAGAAAATCACTAACAAATACCACACTTAAACCTTTAGAAAAAATCCTAAATCCGGACTTTGATCACCAAAAACTTTTATACAACACCAAATTTAACCAAACAAAAAACAAAAACAAATACCTTGATGTGTACTGTAAATTTTAAAAATAATAAACCACCAATTTATTAATAATTTATTAATAAATTTAATAAATTTTATCCACAACGCACCGGACACTTTGACCGAACTTCGGGCATTAAGAGCATTTGGCATTGAGAAAACACTTTTATAATGATAATTATGTAATTTTTTTTTTGCTGTACTGTAGATATAATAATTGATAGATGAGATAGTAATTAGTTAGGGACAGGGTTTTGCAACATTTTTGTATAAAATTTTTTTATAAGAATAAAGTTGTTTAGAAGTTACAAGAGATGTAAGGAGTGAATGCACTTACAAAAAATATTCAAGAAACATGCTATTTTACCTATAATATCGAACTGTATTTATTTTTGCACTTTTCAATTATTATTTAAAAGTATACGGAGTTGTTGTAGAGTCTTATCATGTATAGAAATATTATAGATTATTTAATTTTGTACAAATTTTTCATATACATCATCAATATTAAACGAATGGTTCAAAAGTAACAAAAAATTCAAGAAAAATGCACTTTTTCCTATAATATCAAATTGTAGTTATTTTTCCACTTTTCAATTATTATTTAAAAGTATACGGAGTTGTTCTAAAGTCTTATCATGTATAGAAATATTATAGATTATTTAATTTTGTATAAATTTTCGATATACATCATCAAAATTACGCGAGTGGTTCAAAAGTTACAGAAAATATTCAAAAAATGCACTTTTACCTATAATATCGAACTGTATTTGTTTTTGTACTTTTCAATTATTATTTAAAAGTATACAGAGTTGTTCTAGAGTCTTATTATGTATGAAAATATTATAGATTATTTAATTTTGAACAAATTTGCCAAATATTTTTTTTACTTTATTGAAATAGTTTAGAAGTTACACGAGGTATAGAAAATCAATGCACTTTTACTCATATACCAAACCCTTGTTTTTTCTTCGAATTTTAATTATTATTTAAAAGTATACTGAGTTGCTTCAGAGTTTTTTTATATATTAAAATATTATAGATTATTCAATTTTGAACAAATTTGACAAATATTTTATTCACTTTAAAGAAATAGTTCAAAAGTTACAAGAGATATAAGAAATACAGGCATTTTTACATATAGTACCAAACCGTTGTTTTTCTTCGAGTTTTAATTATTATTTAAAAGTATACCGAGTTGTTCTAGAGTCTTACCATGTATGAAAATATCGTAGATTATTTAATTTTATACAAATTTCTCATATTCATGATCTATTCCAAATGTTTTGTAAATCTGTACAAATTATTTCTCGATTACCTACTTCTTATATATTAAAAAAAACTTTGCTGAACAATCATGACTTTCAAAATTATTTACAAGAGTATTCGTCGACTTTCAAGAACTAAATTTTTTGATATCATGTACTCATTTTATATATTTTTGTGTGTCAGTAATTAAAATTAACACGAATTTAAAGAAAAAAAAAGAAAAAAAAACACTCAAATTTAAAAAAATAGACTGCAAGTTGGTACTAAATTTGTAGACACCTTAAAAATTTATATAATGATAATTATAATTTAAAAAAAATCTTTTTTTTATTTAAAATAGTACAAAAAATAGGTAATATTTTGTAGACACCTTAATAATTATATAATAATTATAATTTAAAAAAAAATCATTTTTTTTATTTAAAATTTTTTTAATCATTTTATCAACGGACAATACTATATATTAATAATAATTTACATGTTCATGTTTCGTGGATAAATTTTGTAACAAAATACTAGATTTTACAAAATCCTGACATATTATAATTTTATTCCATATATCAACATTTATATCATACAAATATTAAAAAAATTCATAAACATATAATAATTTTATTTATATAAAAAATAGTGCACGTGAATTAGATAAATCGCGTGATGTTGCAAAAGTACTTGAAACAAAAATTGTTATCATATCAAAATCCACATTTCAAGATCAGATATATATATATATATATATATATATATATATATATATATATATATATATGGATTAAATAATTACATATAATCAATTTTTATCAGATAAGACAAGTTACGTCTCAAAATGGACCACATGTTTCTATTTCAATCGCAAATATTTCAAAAAGCAAATATTTTGGAAAAATATTGTTTGAAAATTGAAACGCAATTATTTTAACACGTATTTTTGTTTAAACTATTAATAATTATTTATAATTTTTATAATTTTAAATATATGAAAATTATTCTGAATAATGCTCCACCTGAATTTTAAACAAATTATAGCAAAAATATTTTAGAGTGGAGCTTTTTATTTGTTGAACAATTTGTTTATCAAATTATTTATTTATTGAAATACTTTTTAAATATTTATAATTTAATCTTATAATTTTAATTATTATCCTCATTATTTTTTTTATTTAACAATTTATTTGTTAATTTTTGTAACACTATTGGTTTAATTATTATTTATTTAATAAAAATTTATTTATTTTTATATTCAGGTACATATTTATTAATTTTAAATTATTTATTCGTTGAGTTTTACATTCATATTTATAAAAAATATTTTATTTTTTATTCGCGTATTTATTTGTCTATTGGTTTAATTATTCATTTAATAAAATACTTATTTGTTTCTCTATTGAGGTACATATTTATTTATTTTAAATTATTTATTTAAATTATTTTTATATGACTGTTATTTTTAAAATACCTAATAATAGTTAACCAAAAACTTATATTTTAAAAACACTTAAAAATTGTGAAAAAATTTTTTTTCATCAAAATACCTAAAATTTGTAAAAGAAAAAAACTGATTTTGTGAAAATACTTAACAATAATAATAAAAATGATAATGATAAAATTAATAATAATAATAACAATAATATAAGACACTTAAATTTGTTAAATATCATAATATAACATAAAATTTGTTAAATAAAATAATTATATTGTAAAAGTATTGTAAAGCTTATTAAAATACTTATTAAATTTTAAAAAATACTTGCAACAAACTAGTTATATTTAAAAATAATTAACATTGACTAAATTAAAATAAGTTTATAGTAATATTAAATAATAAATAAGTAATAAAATAGCTAATAGTTAATTAAATTATATTAAATCTGTAAAATATTGACTCGAGCCTTATTATATTATTATACCGACGGCTTGTAAATTAATAAATAAATAAATTAATATACGATGAGTTTTACATTCATAATTATAAAAAATATTTATTTTGTTATTCACTTTATTAATTAGATATTATTATACAATCATTATTATTATCATTTATTATACTTAAATGATTTACATTAATTATTGATTATTTTAGCTATTTTTTTTTATTATAAATTTTCGTAAACATTGTTTATTTGATTAAATTTTGTAGAGTTTCGAACAAGAATCCAAAAATAATACAAAATAAAAAACAAGAAAGTTTTTTATAAACAATTTCTTTATTTAATTATTTGTTTACTGTCAACGTTTCGGAACTAGGTACGTTCCATCTTCAGGACATCTGTCAAGAAACATGATCTTGATAGATTTAAGCAAACAATATGTTTAAGAATAGAAAATAGATTTTTTCTTAAATATATATAATAATAATATTATTTAAGAAAATCTATTTTCTATTCTTAAACATATTGTTTGCTTAAATCTTATCAAGATCATGTTTCTTGACAGATGTCTGAAGATGGAACGTACCTAGTTCCGAAACGTTGACAGTAAACAAATAATTAAATAAAGAAATGTTTATTAAAAACTTTT
>NW_020539727.1:22971779-22997070 GCF_003426905.1 Ctenocephalides felis
TTTTTTTAATCATTTTATCAACGGACAATACTATATATTAATAATAATTTACATGTTCATGTTTCGTGGATAAATTTGTAACAAAATACTAGATTTTTACAAAATCCTGACATATTATAATTTTATTCCATATATCACATTATATCATACAAATATTAAATAAATTCATAAACATATAATAATTTTATTTATATAAAAAATAGTGCACGTGAATTAGATAAATCGCGTGATGTTGCAAAAGTACTTGAAACAAAAATTGTTATCATATCAAAATCCACATTCAAGATCAGATATATATATATATATATTATATATATATATATATATATATATATATATATGGATTAAATAATTACATATAATCAATTTTATCAGATAAGCACACAGTTACGTATCACCAAAATGGACCACATGTTTCTATTTCAATCGCAAATATTTCAAAAAGCAAATATTTTGGAAAAATATTGTTTGAAAATTGAAACGCAATTATTTTAACACGTATTTTGTTATAAACTATTAATAATTATTTATAATTTTTAATAATTTAAATATATGAAAATTATTCTGAATAATGCTCCACCTGAATTTTAAACAAATTTATAGCAAAAATATTTTTAGAGTGGAGCTTTTTATTTGTTGAAACAATTTGTTTATCAAATTATTTATTTATTGAAATACTTTTTAAAATATTTATAAATTTAATCTTATATTGATTAATTTATTATCCTCATTATTTTTTTTATTTAACAATTTATTTGTTAAATTTTTTGTAACACTATTGGTTTAATTAATTATTTATTTAATAAAATATTTATTTATTTTTATATTCAGGTACATATTTATTAATTTTAAATTATTTATTCGTTGAGTTTTACATTCATATTTATAAAAAATATTTTATTTTTTTATTCGCGTATTTATTTGTCTATTGGTTTAATTATTCATTTAATAAAATACTTATTTGTTTCTCTATTGAGGTACATATTTATTTATTTTAAATTATTTATTTAAATTATTTTTATATGACTGTTATTTTTAAAATACCTAATTATTAGTTAACCAAAAACTTATATTTTAAAAACACTTAAAAATTGTGAAACAAAATATTTTTTTCATCAAAATACCTAAAAATTTGTAAAAGAAAAAAAAACTGATTTTGTGAAAATACTTAACAATAATAATAAAAATGATAATGATAAAATTAATAATAATAATAACAATAATATAAGACACTTAAATTTGTTAAAATATCATAATATAACATAAAATTTGTTAAATAAAATAATTATATTGTAAAAGTATTGTAAAGCTTATTAAAATACTTATTAAATTTTTAAAAAATACTTGCAACAAACTAGTTATATTTAAAAATAATTAACATTGACTAAATTAAAATAAGTTTATAGTAAATATTAAATAATAAATAAGTAATAAAATAGCTAATAGTTAATTAAATTATATTAAATCTGTAAAATATTGACTCGAGCCTTATTATATTATTATACCGACGGCTTGTAAAATTAATAAATAAATAAATTAATATACGATGAGTTTTACATTCATAATTATAAAAAATATTTTATTTTGTTATTCACTTTATTTAATTAGATTATTATTATACAATCATTATTATTATCATTTAATTATACATTAAATGATTTACATTAATTATTGATTTATTTTAGCTTATTTTTTTTATTATAAATTTTCGTAACAATTGTTTATTTGATTAAATTTTGTAGAGTTTCGAACAAGAATCCAAAAATAATACAAAATAAAAAAACAAGAAAAGTTTTTAATAAACAATTTCTTTATTTAATTATTTGTTTACTGTCAACGTTCGGAACTAGGTACGTTCCATCTTCAGGACATCTGTCAAGAAAACATGATCTTGATAAGATTTAAGCAAACAATATTTAAGAATAGAAAAAGATTTTCTTAAATAATAATATAATAATAATAATATTATTTAAGAAAAATCTATTTCTATTCTTAAACATATTGTTTGCTTAAATCTTATCAAGATCATGTTTCTTGACAGATGTCCTGAAGATGGAACGTACCTAGTTCCGAAACGTTGACAGTAAACAAATAATTAAATAAAGAAATTGTTTATTAAAAACTTTTCTTGTTTTTTTTTATTTTGTATTATTTTTGGATTCTTGTTCGAAACTCTACAAAATATATATATATATATATATATATAAATTTACCTTATATTTATAATTTTTTAACAAACGATTTCACTGACGTACAAAACACGACTTAATAATTTTTGTCTTAAATTATTTTTGACGTAATCGAAAAATAAAACTAAAATATTTGCTTTATCGATCTTATCTTAAATAAATTAAAAGTTTATAACTTTTGGATCGTGAATAAGCACTATTCAAATATCAAATGTTTATATTTGATTAATTTGTTTATAAAAGATAATTTAAATATAAAATATATATATATATATATATATATATATATATATATATATATATAATTTCTAACAAAGCAATGTTAGTTCTAAAGTAAATATTTTTGTTTTTGATATTTTTTTGCTAATTATAATAATTTAGAATGAGACCCAAAACTAGTAAATTAAATTTAGATAGTGTTTTGTAGACTTGTTTTTAATATGAATAATAAAGACTTTGATATATAAATCTATAATTTGCTTAAATTTTCGATACGTTTAGACCCCTTATTTAACCCATAATTTGCAAATACATTACAATAAAGTACTTATCAATAGTTTTGGCATAGAAACTCCAAAATTAATGTCCAACCTCCAAAAATTCGATAATTTTTGATAAAATTGTTAAATTTCGAAACAATTGACGTACGAGATAAAGTTTTATCAAACTGATATCTTTGACAATTGATTTAAATTAGTATTTAACCTTTTTGTGCAATTATCTACAGAATTGATATGGAATCAACTAAAATTTCTTTGTTAATATTTATAAATAAAATCTTTTAATCATCTAGATACGACATGCGATTATTTGTGTGGTTTTTTATTTAATTATAAGAACAGGTGTTATTTTTATCAAGGAAATGTTTTGCGTATTGAAAAATTTGATCAGATTTGTTTATAAATATAAATACATAACGAAATTTGTATTTTTGTTTAATTATTAAACGATATATGTATGTATGTATATATATATATATATATATATATATATATCTGAAAGATTTATGTCGTCCTTCGTGATATATGTATTTTTCTTTAATAGGAAACCTTGAAAAACATGTTTATCTGAGAATATTTCCAATAAATCTCACAATAAAAATATTATATAGGCTTAGCCTAAAAAATATGGAAAATTGGGTGATCTAAACTTTTGTATCAAAAATATATTTTATTTTGAAAAAAGTTTTGAATAAAACGACTTTGAATTAGATATTTCATTCTTAAACAATAAATATAGTAAATTCGGGACATTTTTTGGATTTTGTCAAATAACTCAAAATTTCATATGGAACCACCCCTTTTTAGTTACATAGGGTACAAAATTATTAATTATTAATTAATTATTATTAGTTAATAGGGTATAAAATTTACAACATTTCCTAGGGAACACTTTCATATACTCCGATATAAAAGTTTTGAATAAAACTACTTTGAATTACATATTTCTGATAATGTTCATATTTTTGTTCTTGTAACGTTAAAGTAATAATTTTTATTAGAATAAGACAGCAATTTTATCTAAAAATATACATATCAAATTTGATTTAATTACTTTATAATAATAATTAATTACTCTAAAAAATATTTCCTCCATCTGTAGATAATTTTAGCAAATTTTCTGATCCAAGTTGCAAACTGTTTCATAGTATTTTTGTGGAGGTTTTCTTGAATAAAACCACTTTGAATTCGATATTTCATTCTTAAGCAATAAATAAAGAAAATTCGGGACATTTTTTTGGTTTTTGTCAAATAACTCAAAAATTTCCATCCCTATTTAGTATTTAATTATTTTATAAATAATTATAAAATCAAAAATGAATATTGTGGGACGCATTTATTGTTTAATATTATTATTACTGTAATTTTGTAGCTATACAAAACAAAATTTATAACAAATTTGTACTTTCAGTAAATACTTCTTTTTTATAGCATTTACAGTAAAATATAAAATATAAATATAATATAAATATGAATATGAATACAAATATAAATATGAATATGAATATGGATATGGATATGAATATAAATATAAATATAAATATAAATATAAATATAAATATAAATATAAATATATAAATATAAATATAAATATAAATATAAATATGAATATGGATATGAATAAAATATATAATATAAATATGAATATAATCTAATTATAAATATAAATATAATATAAATATAAATATAATTATAAATATAAAATGAATACAAATATAAATATAAGTATAAATAATTTTTTTTTCTAAGATATTTTGAATATACAATTAAATTCATTATTATAATTATACTATTTTTTTTCAATTATTATTGAATTTTTTAGTGTTCCATGATCTTATTCAATATTTATCTTAAAAAAACGATATTTTAAATATTAAACTATTATAATTTAGAATGATTTTTTATATCAATTTTCATATTTTTCATATTTTTTATTTGTTTAATATGTCTTTGATATCAATTTACAAATTATAAATAAAAAACATTTTGTTAACATATAAAATCTATGTTATTTAATACTTTGATCTTTCACCATTTAATTTTATTTATTTGTAAAAAAAAATCTGAAAAAAAAAATCGATTTTCTCTTATTTTTTGTACTTTGTGATTATTCTATTTTATCATTATTTATTCTGAATTGAGTTGATTTTTTGTTATTATATAAAATAATTCATTAAATGATATAAAAAAATATTCCTAATTTATAAATAATGTGCAATAATGTCTATAAGAAAAATATATTAAAACAAGATTTAGTACTTTAAATATTGCGAAATAATTTTTCTCTGGCATATAGACAACATTTATCTTATAAATTAGTTAATAACCCTAATTAAATACATTATTTATTAAAAAAATAACTACATGTATCAAAATAAAAAAAGTATCAAAAAAAGTAGTGCATATCATAAATAAATTACTATTACTATTTCTTAGACATAGTATTTTATTATATAGATATAGAATAATATTTTTAGAATAATTTTTTGGCATTTTATCTAACCCTGTGCAAATTTATAAAATATCTACAAACTACATACAGATAACTAGATAACTTCTATTTAGTTTATATTGAGAGAAAAAAACAATTTCGTACAAATATTATTATCATTTGGAGGCATAGTGCAATATTTTATTTTAGGTAATATCTATCTAAAATTAAAATTACATTCTTTTAAATTACATCATTATTTAAATGACATTCACAGATAACTATATAAACTATTCATAATATTCTTCTGCAATGGGGTATGAAAGGTTAATCCTTCTAAACGATTATTCGGATTTTCATAAATTTTTCTGAAGTTTGTTAAAGGAATTTTTAAGTATTCATCGGTATTGACAAAAAAACTAATTAAACGAGAAAAATGTTTAATAATATTTTTCAAAATAGCAAATACTTTTTAAGTTACTCGCTACTGAAAATTTGTATTTTTTTGCGTTTTTCATTACTAAAAAATTGTTTAACTCTTGGCATTGAGCTATTGGAAATAAATTTGTTCTATAAATTGCAATGTATAATTTTTGATATACAATTTTATTGTACATGTTTTAATATTTGTTAAAAGGATAATTAAAGTGTTAACTGTGGGAATTGAGAATCATCATTTTATTTGAAGCAGTTCTACATTTAACATCACTCATATATTGGTGTAAATAGTAATTCGAAAAACAATAATTATTATTTTGAACTGAACGGTAAATATTTGTATAGGATATTAAAAAATGTAGATGTGGGTACAGAACAACGTCTGTCGTGTCATCTAGTATATATATACTATCTTTTATTTCTATATAAAAAGCTTTTCATATATAAATGTGGTTTCGGAGAGTACTTGTTAAATAATGCCGGAGGGATTCATTCAGCATTTACTTTTATTCGAGTGATTTTGTTAGAGACATGCGCACAAAATCTACTAAAAACATTCATATATTATATTTATATATATATATATATATATATATATATATATATATATATTATACGGTGGAGAGTATCTTGTCTCTACTTCGGACGTAGTAAATTTTACTCTAGTACATTTTCCGACACCGTCGCGTTAACATCGAGAACAAAATATTTTGGAAATTTTTTTAAAAATAATTACGTGATGAAATTTGGAAATGTTTTCATCCAAAATGTGCTTAAAAGACTTAAATTTTATGAAAAATTAAGAAAACGGTTTTAAAAAATATTTGTATAAAAAATTCAAATAATTGTGTTATTTGTTTTGTTGGAGTTTTGAAAGGACGAATATTTTCAATTTTTTTTTAAAAATAATTCGGGGATGAAATTTGGAAATGTTTTTAACCAAAATGTGCTTAAGATACTTTATTTTATGAAAAATTAAAAAAAGCTGTTTTAAAAAATATTTGCATTAAAAAAATTAAAACAAATGTTGAAGGTTCTGTAAAAATTGTGATATTTTTTATATAGAATAATATATAAATTTATAAAAAATGCGAAAAATTTTTTGTTCAAATTTTTACATTCTATTCAAAGATACATGCAATTATAAAAATTGTGTAATTTTTAAACTGTAGAAATCATTATAAACTTTCTAAACGAACGTCCTGAGTAAAATAATAATCATTAAGGGATAAAATTTTATTAATTTAAAATGATACCAATTAAAAATATATAATAAACGTATTTGCTAAAAAATAAAAGCTAAAAAAATGTAAATATTTTTAAAAATTCTAAAATTAATATTTTTTTAAAAAAAGTCAAGAATTTAAAGAAGAAATTTGTTGAAATAACATTTTAAAAAAATTAAACATTGCTAAATTAAAAAAGAGTTAGAATTTCATTCATAGTAATTAAAAATATTAAATGATAAATATTTAGTAAAACTAATACGTAGTATTAATATTAAATTAAATTTATACATTTAAATTTTAAAATTACATTTATATTTTTTCAAAATTTATAAATATTTATTTATAAAATTCTGTAAGAAAATTTATTAATAAGCAAAATTTATATTAAATGTAATTGCCATTTCTCTAAATTTTTGTAAAGTTTCAGGAAGAAAAAAGTTTTTAAATTAAATTGAAAATTAATATTATCAAAATTTTTATTAAAAATTTAAAGAAATTGGAAACAAAATAAAAGTAAATAGTTTTGATTTATATGATAGAGTATTGAA
This sequence comes from Ctenocephalides felis, assembly GCF_003426905.1. Taxonomy (NCBI): domain Eukaryota; kingdom Metazoa; phylum Arthropoda; class Insecta; order Siphonaptera; family Pulicidae; genus Ctenocephalides; species Ctenocephalides felis. The sequence continues at coordinate 22,979,115 of NW_020539727.1, forward strand.
TTTATTAGAAAAACTACAGTTAAAAATTTATTATAAACAAAAAAATATCTGAAAATATAATTATAAATTTATTTAAATAATTTTAATAATTTTTAATTTATTTAAATTCAAGCAGTTTTTTATTTTACTTAATACTGTTTATAATCTTTTCTCAAATTTTATTAATTTTATTCATTAATAAAAAAAAACTACTGAAATATTTTAAATATTTACATATAATTTATATAATAATAATATTTAAATATTATGAATATTGATATCAATTTCTTTGTAATAATGAAAGTAACTTCTAATTATTTGAATTATTTATATATTAATTAATTATTATTAATTATGCATTTTTATTAAGTAGAAACCTATGTGTCTAATTAATTAATTAATTAGTGACTTTTATATGAGTGCCTTTGAGTTTGTGTTAAATTTTGTTGGAAATTAAATGAGGTTTAAAAAAATATAATATATATATATAAATATATATAAAATATATAATATATATATATATATATAATATATATAATAATATATATATATATATATATATATATATATATATATATATAAAACATTTCATTCAGAATTCAAATAAATATAAAATATAAAAACTCACATACAAAAATATGTAGGTCGGTTTTATTCATTCTCAAAAGAATTATACAAACGTTTTGTACAATTCACGGTCTTGTAGTTCTTTTATAGAGCAACTTACAAAAAAATTTCATTTATAAAAGAATTTCATAAATTTCATTTTATTTTCTTGTATATAAACAGATTTAAAATGAATTCAACGAGATAGAAAATACATTTAAAAATATGCAACAGAAACTAATATGAAAAATCATTTTATAGTGTTTGAGTTTGCAATTTTCTGGCTTGATAAATATATATATATAGATATATATATATATATATATACATATTAATATTTACACACACAATTTATTACCCTTAATACCCTTCTATTATTACCTTAATTACAAAAGTCTGTCCCAAAATTTCGTGTCACCTTTGATGTTGAATGAGTTGTCGGTTTTGGATGTTCAATGATGTTGAATTATTATGCCATTCATCAAAATTTACACTTTGATCTTAAACTGGACTAATTATAATTGTTTTAGAACTATTAAATCACAAATCATGCGGAAATTGTAGTCTGGAGAATGGATTTTGTGGGAGAAAGGAGTTCGGGGTAGTTGTAATATATTTTGTTATATAACTTTTGGAATAAAAGAGTTTTTGGGAATTTGTGAAAGTGGGGTGAAAGTAGATGAAATTTTCTAAATTTATTGTTAATAACTATTTTAACGTATTTTGCTTCATAATGGAGCTACGAGCCTTTGAATTCTACATTTTGTGGGAGAAAGAAGTTTGGTGTAGTTTTTCTGCAATTTGTTATATAACTTTGGGAAAAACAGAGTTTTTGCAAAATTGTTTATGGGTGAAAGAAGATAAAATTTACTAAATTATTTATCTTGAACTATTTTTATGTATTTTGCTTCGTATTGGAGCTACAAGCCTTTGAATTCTAAATACATATATGATAATGAGCATATCGTTTTATATAGGTGACTTATATATTATTAATGCATTATTTATTTTATTCCTAAGTTTAAACATTTATTTTATATTATTTATATATTAATAATTATTATTTTACTTTCTACAAATATATTTAATACTTAAATTAGATTTTTCTCATTTTTTTTACTCAACTCTCTACCGGATTCACAAATCAAGTTAATATTTTTTTTATTACAAACAAAACATTTTTATACTTATTCTAAGGTCTACATTCATTAATTTTTTGCTTTTGGGAATAAAAAATTATTACATATTTTTTATTTTTCATAAAATATTTTTGGATTGAAAATTCAAAAAATTACCCAGGCTAAGCACAGTCTAAACGGCCACTCTGGTACAAATGTTTACCCAAGTGCGTTTAGGCTGTGCTGGATCTAGTGGAACACTTATCCAATTTTGTGAAAAAACGATTGAAAAATGTGAAAATGCCGCCAAGCTAAGCACAGTATAAGTGAAAATGTCGCACAGAATTATTTGCAAATGCGCACTTTTTTAATTTTGTTTAAATTAGGCAATTATTTTTTTTTTGAAATTGATTGTGAAATGAAATGACGATTGTTAATGTTCTGGAGATAAATTGATTTATGATTTACAGTTGATTTGCTCAGATATAACAAGATAGCAAAAATAATGAAAGTTACAGTATTTGTAATAATATATTTGAAAACGTTTAAAATTACTCGAATATTTCATTACGGTACGGGAAGTTCCAGCAATTTGCCTTAAGGCACAATGCTATACACCACTAGTTATGAGCCAATTTATATTACAATTACGAAATACTAATAATTATCTTCTCTACCATTTAAAATAAATTTTCTCGTAGAAATTTCCCACAAATCAAATATCTCTCCACCTACGTCCGAAGAAAATTTCTGATCTAAAATTAGATGAAACTTTAGAAGATTTGTAGGAGTTTATTAATATTAAAGTTTTATTTAATTTAATTTGAAATGCATTATTTTGCACTTGGTGTAAAACTCTACACGTGGATATCTAAAATAGATCAACGTTTATTATTGGTAGGAGGCTTGTGGAAAAAGTTGAGGAAAATTTAGTTTAGATTAGATTAAAATATTTATAATCAACTAATTTAATAAACATTCGATATAACTATTTATTTTTATTATTTTTAACTCTCGATATTAATTAGATATTTTTTCTTCAGTTTTCCTTAAAAAAAATTCCACTACATTATTCTATTATTTTTACCCCAAGTAATATTATATAGGACTAGAATAAAAAAGTTTTGGAAATGTATATATATATATATATATATATATATATATTACCTTTTACTAAAAGAATAAAATCCTTTTTCCTTAAAACATTTTTTGCGTAGGTTCTCAATTCGACAATTTTGCTTTGAAAAACAAGAAAAAAAGATATATTTAGACAGATGTATTTTTTTCTTGTCAATGAATTCGTTTTTTGATCTTTTAGTTAAAAAATAGCATGTGTATGCATATATATATATATATATATATATATATAATAAAATTAAAAATCGAAAAACTTAAAAATCCAGAAAATTTAAAATCCAGAATCTCAAATATCCAGAAACTTAAAGATTCAAAAATCCACGAAAACTCAAAAATCCTCATTATTTAAAATGCAGTAAAATTAAAAATTCAAGAAGAGCCAAATATCAAAAAACGCAAAAATCCAAAAACACGAAAAACTAAAAATTCAGAATTACTAAAAATTTGAAACTATACATAGTAAATATAATTCATACACAAATCGATTTTAATACTGAGGGGGTCGTCTATAAGACTTTTTTTCTGATAAAAATAAGATATATTATGGCCCATTAAATATTTAAGATGCAAAAAGCCGCAAAATGTATGTTGGATATATCCATGAAAAAGTCGTGTCGATATTATTTGAATTTCATGTAGAGAGTTAGTGTTAAAATTTATTATTTTTATAAAATAACTATTCACTAAATTTAAATTTCTAAATACAGAAATATTGTTATATAGAGAAAATATTTATAATCAAATTTCTATATTTAATATCTTGTAATCTTAACATTACTTTCTTTAAATAAAATGTGTACGAAACAATAATGTTGGAGCGCATTCCATAAATAACTAAATGTATATTTAATTAAAAATAAATACTAAGTAACTTTACGATTATTTATTAGGCTTCGATCTATAATAATAGATTTATACATTCTTTTTTTTATATTGCGAAAATCATGGCACACTAAAATCTAACTTGGAACAAATTTGCTTCAAATGTACTAAACTACAAAAAACAAATTAAAAAAAAATTAAACTTTTGTCTATAACAATAAAGAAAACTAAATATATATAACCGGTACGCCTCTTTGCACTTTAACCTAAAACGAGGCCTAGATCCAGGTTGAGTGCAAATTTAGCCTACCGGTTTTAAATGAAACTCACGCCAAAATCAAAAGTATATAGAAAATAATATAAAATTAAATCATGTAGAACATTATTTTGCTCCTTTCTGACGAATAGCATAAAAATTGTATATATATACATAATTTTTATTTAAATTTTTCTTGCTACATGTTTTCGACCAGCTTTTCGATTATATATAAAATATTCTCGTTCCTTATTGAAAACGAATATATTGTCGGTAATAAAACTCATTTTTCTTGGACATTTGCATATTTTTTTATGTAAAAGAAATACGGACGACGAATATTTTTATGAACACGTTTTTATGCAAAAATCTTTGCCGAAACGAAGATGTAAAATTTTGGAGGGTGTAATAATGTCATCTTGTGGTAATATATATTATATATGTATGTATATATTTATATATATATATATATATATATATATATACATACATGTGTGCTTTTTTTAACTAAAAGATCAAAAAACCAATTCATTGACAAGAAAAAAATACATTTGTCTAAATATATTTTTTCTTGTTTTTAAATAAGAGAAATTTTAAGTTTCTGGATTTTTAAGTTTCTGGATTTTAAAGTTTCTTTCAATTATTTGATTTTTGACCACCTTTTTTGGTTTTTGACATGCTTACCTGATTTTCGACTCACTTTCTTGAATTGCGACTTACTTTCTTAATTTTTGACTCATTTTTTAAAATCTTCACTCACTTTCTTGATATTTGACTAACTTCATTTTTATTTTTGACTAACTTTTTTGATTTTTGACTTTTGACTTACTTGTTTAATTTTTGACTCATTTATTTCATTTTTGACTAACTTTTTTTTATTTTTGACTCACTTGTTTGATTTTCGACCTACTTATTTGATTTTCTACTTACTTATTTGATTTTCGACCTACTTATTTGATTTTCGACCTACTTATTTGATTTTCGATCTACTTATTTGATTTTCGATCTACTTATTTGATTTTCGACCTACTTATTTGATTTTCTAATATCACTTTTTTTATTATTTAATCACTTTTTTGATTATTTAATCACTTTTTTGATTATTTAATTACTGTTTTGATTATTTAATCACTTTTTTGATTATTTAATCACTTTTTTGATTATTTAATCACTGTTTTGATTATTTAATCACTTTTTTCATTATTTAATCACTTTTTTCATTATTTAATCACTTTTTTCATTATTTAATTACTGTTTTGATTATTTAATCACTTTTTTGATTATTTAATCACTTTTTTGATTATTTAATCACTGTTTTGATTATTTAATCACTTTTTTGATTATTTAATCACTTTTTTGATTATTTAATCACTTTTTTGATTTTTTAATTACTTTTTTGATTTATCTATTACTTTTTTGTTTACTGTCTCATTTTTTGATTTTTGACTCACTTCTTTGATTTTCGACTCACTTTTCTGATTTTTGATAGACTTTTTAATTTTTGACTCACTTTTCTGATTTTTTACTCACATTTTTTATTTTTGACTCACTTTTCTGATTTTTGACACACTTTCTTGATTTTAAACTTACTTTCTTGATTTGTGATTTTTGGATTTCTAACTCTCTTGATTAGTGATTTTCTAGATTTTTAACTTTTCTGCATATTTACGTTTTGTGAAAATTTCCGTCAGAATTGTTGTGCCTTTTAAATTTTGGGTTTTCTCCATTTTTGCTTCTCTTGATTTTATACCTTCAAAATTTGTGGCAAAACAAAAGTGTTACATACAATACTTTTTGTTTGTATATAATTTTCTATGCAGTTTCATTTGTATGTATTTCATTTTTGGTAAAATAATGAACGAAATTAATCCTTGCATTCGCAGATTATAAAATTCATAGAGGTTGTCACGCTATTGTTTTATAATCCTTGGATTTATAATTGAAATATATGGTAATGATTTTGGTTTTGATAGAATGTGTTAATAATTTATCTAGCACACACACAAACACACACACACATACATACATATATATACATTATATATATATATATATATATATATATATATATATATATATATATATAATGACTAAACCGCATGTTTTGCGCAGTTTTAGTATGTTTATACAACTCCGTTCATTTTAAGAGCTTTAAAAATTTATAAATACCCAAAGTAAATAGTTTTAAATCTGTATATAGCTATTTTAACTATTTACGTTCCTTTTATATCATTAATAAATAAGTATTCATAAAAAACATAAATAATTGAAGTTCCTTAAACTTTATTAAAAATCTCAATTTATGGATTTTCAAGTTACTGGATTTTTGAGTTACTGGATTTTTAAGATACTGGATTTTTAATTTTTTGCATTTTAACTTTTTTATTTTGATTTTTAACTCGCTTTCTTGATTTTTAACTTCTATCATTTATTATAAAATTTAAGATTTATTCCTATAAATTACTATAGTTTAAAAAAATGCCTTGTTATAGATTTGAAAATGCAATGAAAAATAAAATTAGAATGTCGTAAATTAGAAACTATGGAGTGCCAAGGCTTAAAAAACTATCACTCGTCATAATTCACTTTGAAATAACCTAAAAAAATCCTGCAATTGAAATTAATTTATGCAAATAATCACAGATATTCTTAAAATGAAAAAAATCAGTAAAAATTGGTAAAAATAAAATAAATAAATAACTACAGAAAAACATTGGTGATGGTTGTGATATAGTTTAACTTAAACATGCGTGATAACAATATATTTAAATGAAGAACTTGCTCTAAAATTTCCAAAAATGTGCAATGGAAAAATGTGGAGCAACTCTTTTGTATGTGGAACTAAATTTTATAAAATGTGGAGCAATTTATTTCTAGCCAAGTAAAACCAATACAAAATTCTAAATCTTATGAATATGAAATAACTCACCAGTAATCCAGAAAAAACAAATAATGACTTAAAATCCTAAAAAATGTGGAGCAACTCATCACTAATTTAGTGATAACAAATATGGAATTATAAAACCTAAAAAAGTTTAGCACTTTATCCTTAAACTAAGTGGTAGTAAATAATAAACAAAACTTATGGAGCTACTTACCAATAACTCAGTGATCCTAAATTAATTCTCAAATCCTGAAAAAGTGGCAACTAGTTCTTCAATCAGTGACAACAAATTTTAAACTAAATCCTTAAACTTATGGAGCAACTCATCACTAACCAAGTGAGACAAATGACGAACTAAGCCCCAAAAAATTTGGAGGGAGTCATCCCTAACCCAGTGACACCAAATGATAACTTAAAACTCTCAAAATTGTACAACAAGTTATCGCTAACCTAGTGATAAAAAAATTTGTGGAGCAAATCATCACTAACCAAGTGACACAAATGATTAAATATATACCAGAAAATGTGGAGCAAGTTATTTTTAACCCAGTGACACCACATGATGACATAAAACCCTAAAAATTGTGCAACAAGTCATCTCTAACCAAGTGATAACAAATTTTATGGAGCAACTCTAACCAAGTGATAACAAAACTTGTGGTGCAACTTATCACTAACGAAGTAAGACAAATGATGACCTAAACTCCAAAAAATGTGGAGCAAGTTATTTATAACCCAGTGACACCAATTGATGACATAAAACCCTAAAAATTGCGCAACAAGTCATCTCTAACCAAGTGATAACTAATTTTGTGGAGCAACTCATCACTAACCAAGTGAGACAAATAATGACCTAAGCCTTAGAAAATAAAGAGCAAGTCATCCTTAACCTAGTGACACGAAATTATGACATAAAATGCTAAAAGTTGTGCAACAAGTCATCGCTAACCAAGTGATAACTAATTTTGTGGAGCAACTCATCACTAACCAATTAAGATAAATGATTAATTAAACTCCAGAAAATGTGGAGCAAATCATCCCCAATCCAGTGACACCAAATATAAAACATGCAACCCTAAATTCTGTGAAACAAATCATCCCTAACCAAGTGTATTAAAAACATTTGAACTAAACTATAAACATGTGGAGAAAGTTATCACTAACCAAGTGAAACAAATGACAAACTAAACTCACAAACTAAAAGAAATGTGGAACAAGTCATTCTTAAACCAGTGACACCAAATTATAACATAAAACCTTAAAAATTGTAGAGCAACATATTCCTAACCAAGTGCTAACAAATTTGGAACAAAATCCTAAGACATGTGGAGCAACTCATCACTAACCAAATAAAACAAATGTTGAACTAAATCCCATAAAATGTGGATCAAGTTATCCAGTGACACCAAATAATATAAATTTATGTTATCATAAATAACATAACATAAAACCCTAAATATTGTGCAACAAGTCATCGCTAACCAAGTGATAACTAATTTGGTGGAGCACTTCATCACTAACCAAATGTAAAAAATGACCAAATAAACTCTAAAAAATGTGGAGCAATTTACCCCCAATCCACTAACCATTATACTATGACCTACCCTTTATAAAATGTGGAACACCTCAACCCTAACCCCCAACGACACCATAATAACCACCAACCAAACAGTGGCGTCCATATACTCCTCCACCGTACAGCCTTCGATATCTGACGAAGACGGAGTCTGGGGCCCGAAACGTGACGCCCTTTACATTGTCATACCCCTAACCATCATTTATGGGGCTATTTTGGTGGTTGGTTCCATAGGAAATGTCAGTACATGTGTTGTGATAGCCAGAAATAAATCGATGCACACCGCCACAAATTATTATTTGTTCAGTTTGGCGGTTTCTGATCTTTTGCTCCTGATGGCGGGGTTGCCGTATGAGATGTACGCCCTTTGGTACAAGTACCCTTATTTGTTTGGAGAGGCTTTTTGTGTTATGCAGGTAAAAAAATAATGGTAATAGTAATTAGATTAATGTCGTTGCTCTAGTGTTCCTTAGGAAATATTGTAAATTTTATCTAGTTTCGCCCTGTCTAACTGAAAAGGGATAGTTTCAAATGATATTGTTGAGTTGTTTGACAAAAAATTAAAAAAATGTCCCGAATTATCTATATTTATTGCTTGAGAATGAAATATCAAATTCAAAGTCGTTTTATTCAAAACTTTTACATCGGAGTGTCTAAAAGTGTTCCCTGGGAAACGTTTTAAATTTTATCTAGTTTCTGCTGTACTAGTGAAAAATTGTATTTCTAATACAAAATTTTAGATATATTTGAAAAAAATGTAGAAAAATGTGCCAAATTTTCCATTGCATTTATCAAAATTTAGATTCCAAAGTTGTTTTAAAAATAATAATATATTCTTGTCGAATTTGTGAAAATTGGAAATCGAGGGTATTACTATTCGATGGCAAATTAAAAATGTTATTAGAACAACTTTTTGAATCACCAAAATATCTGCAATAGTTTTTACAAAATTGCATTTTTACACTTTGCGAATTTTATAAGTTGTAAAAAATCAATATAGATTCTGCGAAATCGAAATGTTTAAAAATGCAATATCTCGAGAACGCTTTGAGATATTTTAAATATTCAAAAAGTCGCTTATATAATACATTCAGTTTGCCATCGAACTGTGTTATTCACGATTTGTTGTTTTAACTCTTTCACTAAGAATGTAACATTAATTTGCATACTTATATAGAAAGCATCAAATAACACAATCGGTAATGAAAAAAATAGAAAAAAAAATCGAATTCAAAGTCGTTTTATTCAAAACTTTCATATCGGAGTGTATAAGTGTTCCCTAAGAAATGTTGTAAATTTTATTTAGTTTCACTCTATCTAACTGAAAAGAAAATAGAAAATTTGGTACATTTTTTGGTTTTTGTCAAACAACTCAAAAATTTCTTATGGAACCACCCCTTTTTAGTTAGATGGGATGAAACTAGATAAAATTTACTACAGTTATATACACTCCTATACATTCCATGATTACAATTTTTTATCAACATTGAAATATTGTTGTTTTATACAAAGCAATGTTTTATATAACGAACTCTTATTATTCCCTTTAATTTTGTATTCCTAGAGACGAATCGAATTACGATTCGAAACGTGTATCATGATCTATCTGTTTATTCGATTCGGACAACAAACGATACAATTCTTTGTGTTTACCTTTGAAGTAGTAACTATATAGAGCTTTCATTCTAATTAATGTTTGACAAAGCTCGAAAGCTCCATAGAGAAATTCCCAGAACAGAGTACTGACATTTCAATACAACAACGGTAGAGGAACGTTTTCTGTTCATAAATAATTCATTATTTTCTGTTTATCTTTTGAAATTAAATTAAATATATATTATTATTATAAGACATAGCTGTATTTATTTATATAAAGCAATGTTTTGGTTTGAAAATAGCCTGTGAGTTGGGATAATGCTAAATGGCAATGACAAGTTGCATAAATATCAAGAATGATCCAGAATTTGCTAAAATTTTCAAATATATAAAAAGAGTGCGCGTAAGGTTCATACCCAATAGAAGTAAAACTTATTTTGCTACTGTACAGGATAGCATTCAAGTAAAAATAAATACATCGTATAACAATTTTCAATAATGTTTATTACTAATATGGTAAAACGTGTGATGCACACATTTATTACTGTCGACCATTATACACATTTATATAATGATAAATTATAAACTATATATTTATGATGGCATTAAAAATATGTATGATATTTAACAATAATAATGTAATTCAAGTCATACTTCAAATATGACATGATCGGTTTGTCATTGTAATTAGCATTTAGAAATGGAACTTTATTTAGAGAAATGAACTAATTGCTGATTAATAAATTCTATTATAAGTGGATTATGTTAAACAACGCCTAAACAAATATTATATTCGCAACTTCACTCATCATGTAATAATTGTGTTTGAAGAACTTCATGTAATTAAAATTAACATACATTCATTGACTGCTTGTATTTTTTTTACTTTTTTGCTGGCGATATAATATCATTCTTTGAACAGCTGTAATATCTGTCTTGCGTAAAAAATATTTTCTACTTTAATAACTTCAAAGATTTATAAAAACTACGAATAATATAGAAATAATTCTTAAAGAACAGGATAAAATATTCTTTTGATTCAGGCATTTTTTTATTAAATCAAGATATGTACTACGATGCAATTTTAAAATGTTTATCCCGAATTTTCTATATTTATTGCTAAATAATAAAAAATCCATTTCAAAGTCATTTTATTCAAAACTTTTATATCGAACTTTATATAACTGTTGGCATGATATTGTAGTAAATTTAATCTAGTTTTACCCTGTATAACTAAAAAAGAGTGCTTTTGTATGAAATTTTTGAGTTATTTGACAAAAACCAAAAAATGTCCCGAATTTTCTCTATTTATTGCTCAGGAATGAAATATCGAATTCAAAGTCGTTTTATTCAAAACTTTTATATCGGAGTGTATAAAAGTGTTTCCTAGGAAATGTTGTAAATTTTATCTAGTTTCACCCTATATAAATGAAAAAGGGTATAAAGTTTGTGAGTTATTTAACAAAAACCAAAAAAATGTCTTGAATTATCTGTTTATTGCTACTGAAGAATGAAGTATCAAATTCAAAATCGTTTTATTCTTAAAACTTTTATATAGAGTGTATGAAAGTGTTTTCAAGGAAATGTAGTAAATTTTATTTAGTTTTACTTTGTCTAACTGATAAAGTGTGTTTTTATATAAAATTTGTGAATAATTTGACAAAAACCTAAAAAAATGTCCCGAATTTTCTATAGAAAAATTACTAAATTGTATACATTTCTTAGGAAAGTTTTCTTTTTTTTATATTAATTGATTAAATCATTAGTAAGTAGTTTTCTATATTTGGTTCTATCAAATCTAAATATAAATGAAAATGATCAGTATGGTTTAGTATAATCTGCAATTAATTGGTGATCTGGATTTCATATCATTTAAATGCACCTGGGGATTTAGTTGCATAGTAATTATCCTGCAGGAAGGATTTGCTGAATTGCAACTGCGGATTTTGGATTTTGATTTGAAAGATATCAGTTTGATATCCATTAGTGTTATTTCTACTGAATATACTTTATCAATATAGTTGCATAAAAAATTCTGGTACAAAAGTTTTTTATCACAAATCGGGGCTTCCACAAAGACGCTTTGCAGAGTCAGCATTTATTATACTAAATAAAAACAGTATTAATAAACGTAATGATACTCTAGCTTTCGATGCAAACTATCAATATGCACTTGTTAATATTTATTTATCTTATATTACTTGCTACAGAAAATTTACAACTTGTCATGTGTATTTTTTTAATTACTATATTTGTTACAACTGCTAAATAATTTAACATCTAGTAACAAGAATGAACAATAATAAAAAAATATAATTTTTTTAATATTAGTTGTCTACTGTAATTTAACGTGTCTTTTTTCTTTTTCAGGGCCTTGCAGCCGAAACTTCAGCAAATGCAACAGTTTTAACAATAACAGCCTTTACCATTGAAAGATATGTGGCCATATGTCATCCTTTTTTATCTCACACAATGTCAAAATTATCCAGAGCAGTCAAATACATCATTGCAATTTGGCTACTAGCTCTCTGTCTAGCCATACCGCAGGTAATAATAATAATTAGACATATTTATATATATATATATATATATATATATATTATTTACATGTGCAAGTATTTTTAATGAATAAGTTTTAACACTAACGCTTGTACTAATTTTTTACATCTAAAAAATCTCATACACAACAACAATTTGCAAGGGCAAAAATGTTTAATATTGAATTCATTTTGCAAAAGTTTTTGATACTAAAATATTATTTATTTTTGCCAAAATGACAATGTACAACCTTTGTTCATGTTTCGACATTTTTATTTTGTAGAATTTAACCATTTTTTGGTATTTATTTAAATAATTGTGCACAAACCACCATGAGATAAAAATTAGTAAAAAACACATTTGTCTAAGCACAAATTATTTAATTCTACACAAATTCAAGATCATAATTTACCCCTTTTTTGCTAAACTGACTACATACCACCTTTGTTTATGATTCGGCATTTTTATTTTGTTGAATTTAACAATTTTGTTGGATTTATTTAAATAATTGTGCAGTCTTAAAACAAAGCAAAAACTAGGAAAAATATATAATGAAAAAGTTGGTTTTTAATACCATTTTAATATACGTGACATTTTACTGTTTTTCTTATATTATTTTTATTATTCAGAAATTTTATTTATTAATTTTATTATTATTATTATTAAATGAACATACTAGGGATATCATTTTAATAGAAATTCCTTCCATTATTTTGTACTCTTTTTATTTAAATTTATGTTATTGTTCATTCTTGTTAACACCACGAGATAAAAATTAGAAAATAAAACATTTGTCTAAGCACTAAATATTTAATTCTACACAAAATTAGAATCATAATTTACACTTTTTTTGCAAAACTGACTACATACATCTTTTGTTTATGATTTGGCACTTTTATTTTGTAGAATTTAACAATTTTTTTGTATTTATTTAAATAATTGTGCACAAATTACCAAAAGATAAAAATGAGTAAAAAACACATTTGTCTAGGCACAAAATATTCAATTCTACACAAATCAAAAATTAAAATTCACACTTTTTTGCAAAAACAACAACATACGACCTTTGTTTATGATTTGGCATTTTTATTTTGTAAAATTTAACAAGTTTTGGTTTTTATTTAAATAATTGTGCACAAACCACCATAAGATAAAAATTGTAAATTGTAATATATATATATATATATATATATATATATATATATTCAAATCAAACTTTCAATTTTTATGATACAAGATTTTTTATCACAAATCGACGCTTTGCAGAGTCAGCTTTCATTATTCTAAATAAAAACAGTATTAATAAACGTAAAGACACTCTAGCTTTTGATGCAAAAAATATCAATATGCACTTGATAATATTTATAAATTTTTGGCAAAAACCCTTATATTACTTACTACAGAAAATTTACAACCTGTTACGTGTATTTTTTTTAATTACAATATTTGTTACAACTGCTAAATGGTATCACATCTAGTAACAATAATGAACAATAGCATAAATTTCAATAAAAAGAGTACAAAATAAAGGATAGAATTTCCATCAAAATGATATCCATAGTATGTTGATTTAATTTAAAATAAAAGCAAATAATAATAATAGTAGAATGAATAAATAAAATAAATAAAATTTCTGAATAATAAAAATAATACTAGAAAAACAATAAAGTGTCTCAAAATGATATCAAAAACCTACTTTATCATTATGTAATTTGCCTACTTTTGGCTTTGTTTCAAGACTGAGTTTTAAATAATTTTAATTAAACATAGTCACGAATTATAAAAACTAAGTTTTGAATGATTGTAATTAAATTTGGTCACGAATGCTTCAAAAACTTTGTATAAAACTGACATGTAAACTTAGGAGAACAATTTATGAGGGGTAATAATTTTACTAAGTCGTTTTATTCAAAACTTTTATATCGGAATGTATAAAAGTGTTTACTAAAAAATGTTGCAAATTTTATCTAGTTTTACCCTATCTTATTTAAAAAGGGTGGTTCCATATGAAATTTTTGAGTTATTTGACAACAACCAAAAAAAAATGTCACAAATTATCTATATATATATATTGCTTAAGAATGAAATATCGAATTCAAAGTCGTTTTATTCAAAACTTTTATATCGGAGTTTATAAAAGTGCTTCCGAGAAAATATTGTAAATTATATCTAGTTTTACTCTATCTAACTGAAAAGAGGTAGTTTCGTATGAAATTTTTGAGTTATTTGACAAAACCAATGTCCCGAGTTTTCTATATTTATTACTTATATTTTATTTTATTTTGCCTATATAGGTTATAGGTTATTTACGATCGAAGCATTTGATTTGCCAAAATAAATGTTTGAGACTAGAGTTTGTAAGGTTTGTTTCTAAATTAAGCTTTTTGTAAATTATAGAACACAAAAGCCACAATTATATAATATACCAACAACAAATTTCTCTATTGCAATCACAAATCTTGAACAAAAACTTAACAAATAAATTTGGTATAAAATGTCCAGGTTGAATTTCAGTCTCGATATATATATATATATATATATATATATATATATGTATATATATATATATATATATATATATATATATATATATATATATATACATCTATTTCTGTATCAATCCAAGTGAATTTTATTTCTGTACAATAACTCACCCTTCAAGGACATCTCTAATACTTTTCTTATGATACAAAAATTTTCATGAATCTTTTTCGCCTTTAGAAGAATATTTTTCCCTCATGTTAAATATTCTGGGTGTTGACTTTAATTTTCATTTCGAGTCCTTAAAGTCATGACCGAACATAAATCGAGGAGATTAGATGCTAAATTTATAAAGACTTTGATGTAAAAGACATATGAAATACAGTGGAAAATTTTATCAGAGACAGTAAGAATTATTTTGTTGACTAGGTGTTCTACAATCTTTCTTCGAATCTATTATTTCTACATTACAAATTCTGAACTGCAAATTGATTTACATTGCACTAGTTCATACACCTACAACTGTGTTCTATTATTGTCTCGACAATTTGCACAGTTTTCTCTTACAAAGTATTTTAAAAAGCACAATTTAAATGTACAAAAAATGCAAACATAAAGCAAATTGTAGTGTGAAAGAGTTTTTTTTTGACACGGTTTGAGGAATATCAATCGATGACAAAAAATATTTCACGGTGGAGCAAAACGTGCAGAGAAAAATAAATTTGAAAAAAAATACATGGTATTTACACTGAAGTTGCAATTAATATTACAAAGCTCATAGTATTTAAAAATATTTTTTATTAATATTCTCGGCATATGTCCTTATTTTTTTCCTACACGTGCCAAGTAAAACACCTTATTCACCTCTATATAAATTACTCAAAAAGATTTATTCCGGACTTTTTTCCGGCAGCCACTATTTTTCATCCGGCATTGTATCACTTAGGTACAAATGAGGTGAAAACGTTTTATTTTTTCGGAAAAACTTCAGTAAATCACTCGAAAACAAATTGAGGATTTAATAGAAGACAAGTTTTGTATAAAAAATAAGTAGAGATTGAAATTTCTAGAGAAAAGTGGTAGTAAGATATAAATTTAGACTTATTTCTGTTGTCTATTTTTTTATTATAGTTATAATAATGTTTTTTTATATACAATATGTATATTAACATATTTGCTACAACAAAATTTTAGAGAAAAACCAATTTAAATAGTAACCATAAACGATACAGGTGAACAAGTTTTGCATTAACTTTGTATAAGTATATATTTAAATTTTGGTTACTAAAACCAATTTTATTTTATTTTTAGAAAATAAAATTCTAAAGCATTTTTCTAAGTAATTACAATATGTTTTTAATCATTTAAAGACAAATTATGAGATTAAACAAGAAAATACTTTGGAGACATTTTAATCAACTATTTCTCTTGAGAGTGAAATGTGTAATTTGAATTGTAATTGTTTTTCAAATGCAGTTTTTAAAATTAAAAAAAAAAAAAACTAGTGGTATATAGAAATTAGTTGAAAGTTCATTATTTAACATAATGAACTTTTGGGTAATAAAACTTTAGCTTTTTGTAAAAATGCTACAAATCGTTTTACTCAATGAAATTAAAATCAATGAAAATTTAGGTAAAAAGATATTTTTTTAAACAGTTAAATTTCGTAAATACAAAAAATGCTTTTCGAAACAAAAGTATAAAAAATTGAACTATTTACAAACACGATAACATTATTTTAGCTTTTAATATTAAGTTTTTTGTTCTGCAAAATCAAATAAAAATTCCGGTTCATTAAAAATAAAAAATAAAATTAAATGCTTGTATATTTTGTAAATGGTATTTTGTAGTTCATGGACAACATGTATTCTACACAATTTATATATTATTTATTAATAAATTTAAAAAATGCTATTTTTTGATACCCCATATGCATAAAAGTGCCTATAGGCAAGTTGCTGTTTTCTATATATTTTAATTGCAATTAAAAAATCTTGCAATTTGAAGAAATTAATTTAAAAGAATTTTTTACATTAATTTTGTTAAGCTTCTGAAATAATATTTTTTGATACCATAAAACTGCCTGCTGGCAAGTTGCTGTTTATCATATTATCAGGAATTTTAAAAGAATGTAATTAATGAAATGTGTGAACAAAATATTTCTTTCATCAAAATACCTAAAATCTGTAAGAGAAAATACTTATATTGTAAAAGTACTCAATGATAATAATAATAGTAATGATAATAATAATAATAATACTAATAATAATAATAATAATAATAATAGGCACTTAAATTTGTTAAAATATCAAAAAATAACCTAAAATGTGTTAAATAAAATAATTATATTGTAAAGGTATTGTAAAGATTATTAAAATACTTATTAAATTTAAAAAAAAATACTTGCAACAAACAAAGTAGTTATATTTAAAAATAATTAAAATTAACTGAATATAAATAAGTTTATAGTAAATAAATTAATGAATGAATAAGTAATAAAATAGCTAATAGGTAATCAAATTGTATTAAATCTGCAAAATATTGGCTTGAGGCTTATTATAATATTATTATACCGACAACTTGTAAATAAATAAATAAATAAGTATTGAATATGGAGTACCCCAAGGAATAGTTCTGGGACCATTAGTTAGATCAAAGTTAAAAAAAACAATTCAAACTTTTTTAACAGTTTTCAAATTGATATTGAAAATATTGACTTGAGCCTTATTATAATATTATAATACCGACGGCTTGTAAAATAAATAAATAAATATATATGCATATATAAATATATAATTACGAATGACTCACCTATAATTTTATTATGTAATCACAAAATCTAGAACAACTCCACGTATATAAATTATTTACCCAAATAATCGATTTTTGTTTGAGCGAGTTGCACTTTTGAATAGAAACAGTAGTAATTTTTTCCAAATAATTTATTTGTTATTCAAGTTGTT
>NW_020539727.1:22998070-23015082 GCF_003426905.1 Ctenocephalides felis
TAATCACAAAATCTAGAACAACTCCCGTATAAAATTATTTACCCAAATAACCGATTTTTGTTTGAGCGAGTTGCACTTTTGAATAGAAACAGTAGTAATTTTTTTCCAAATAATTTATTTGTTATTCAAGTTGTTTATCTATATTTTCATTGTGAGAAAAATTTACTTCTATTGTATTAAATTTTAATGAAATTATAACTTTGCGAATACGAAAGTTCTTCTGGTCGATTGCATTCTAGAGAAAAGTTTAATAAAATATAGTTTTTGTAATTTATCTAGTGTGTTATTTATCTAGTTTATTTATTTCAAAATTATACATTTGTTATTCAAGTTGTTTTTCTATATATTTATTGTGAGAAAAATTTACTTCGTATTAAATTTTAATGAAATTATGACTTGGCGAATACGAATTTCTTCTAGTCGATTGCATTGTAGTAATTTTTTTCAAAATTATATATTTGTTATTCAAGTTGTTTTTCTATATTTTCATTGTGAGAAAAATTTACTTCTCTCGTATTACATTTTAATGAAATTATGACTTGGCATATACGAAAGTTCTTCTAGTCGATTGCATTCTAGGGAAAAGTTTAATAAAATATAGTTTTTGTAATTTATCTAGTGTGTAATTTATCTAGTTATTTATTTCAAAATTATATTTGTTATTCAAGTTGTTTATCTATATCTTCGTTGTGAGAAAAATTTACTTCGTATTAAATTTTAATGAAATTATGACTTGGCGAAATGAAAGTTCTTCTGGTCGATTGCATTCTAGAGAAAAGTTTACTAAAATATAGTTTTTGTAATTTATTTAGCCTCTGTAATGAATCTTTGCAAGCTGCATTGAATTAAAATAAAAAGTTTGAAGTAAATAGAAAAAATCGGTAGTCGGATCGGATTTAAAACGTGTTTCGTGTGTTTGGTTCATTAATCAAAGAGAAAAGTGAATTGAAACTTTATATAGAAGTATAGATGAACAAATAGAATTTCATGTACATGTATAAAATTTTATATACTTTCCTAAAAAAATTGTAATAATAATTAGATAAACAAGTGGTACAAGGTTTGAGCTTATGAGAACTGTTTTTTTCACATTTTCACACTATATAAATTTGATTTACTTATAAATGAATAAATAAATAAAACTATATTTTTTTCTTTTCCAGGCAATGTCAGTAGGCCTAGTCTACGGCCCAAAGGCCGACGGTGGAACCGACTCCACCGTTTGCGTCTGCGGCGTCGTCGAAACTCCTTTAGTTCCTAGGGCCTTCGAATTATCATCCCTGATATGTTTTCTGGCCCCAATGTTACTTATAAGTGTCCTGTATGCCCTGATTGCGGCCCAACTTCATAGGGCCAGAATTACCGGAGATAACGGCAATGAAAGTAGTGGACATACTATGAATAACCGAGAGTACTAGTGTTAGATTACAGGTAAGATTAAAATTTTGATTTCAAAGTCGTTTTATTCAAAACTTTTATATAGAAGTGTATAAAAGTGTTTCCTAGGAAATGTTGCAAATTTTATCTAGTTTTATCCTATCTTACTGAAAATGGGTAGTCCCATATGAAATTTTTGAGTTATTTGACAAAAACAAAAAAAAGACCCGAATTTTTTATATTTATTGCTCAAGAATGAAATATCGAATTCAAATCGTTTTATTCAGAACTTTTATATAGGAGTGAATATAATAGTTGGTATGCAAATGTAGTAAGTTTTATCTAGTTTTTGCTGTATTAATGAAAATTATTGTTATCTATACAAAATTTCGAGATATTTCCATTTCCATGTCCGGATTTTTCCATTGCATTTATCAAAATTCCGAACTAAAAGTTGTTTTAAAAATAATACTATATTCTTAATGAATTGTGAAAATTAGAAGTCAAGGGTATTACTATTCGATGGCAAATTAAAAATGTTTCTAGAACAACTTTTTGAATTACCAAAATATCTGCAATAGTTTTTATAAAATTGCATTTTTACACTTTGCGAATTTTATAAGTTGTAAAAGATCAATATGGATCCTACGAAATCGAAATGTTTAAAAATGCAATATCTCGAGAACGCTTCGAGATATTTTAGAAATTCAAAAAGTCCCTTATATAATACTTTCAATTTGCCATCGAACTGCGTTAATCACGATTTGCTGTTTGAACTTTTTCACTGAGAATGAAACATATTAAAACAGTTGACCATCAACTATTATCAATTATTTACAAGTATAGAAATATTCATTTTTGTAGATTTTTTGTGCACAAAACTATTACGTAATCTCGTTGCTATAAAAAGCTATCGAGTATATTAGATAATCTATAATAAATTGTGGAGACTTAAGGTACCTGATTTAGATATGAATTCACTTAATGCAAGTGGATTGTTCTGTATGCACTTTCGAGATAAGGAATTAATGAAAATTGCATAGGAGATCGGATAATGATGATGACGATAATGAAGATAGTTTGCGAACTGTATAAGATTATTTTGTATGGTGTTTAGTAGACATATATACATATAAGGGTGGTCCTTATGATGGACATTTACGAATTTCCTTGCTCCCAAGGGCTCAAACGGTTTCAAATTGATAAAGAACAATTCTCTGAAAGTTTTAGCTCTTAATATTGTCTTTTAGATAGAGCGCAATTCAATCAAAGTTTTGATGGAAATAGCATGAAACAAAATTTTCAAAAATTTTGCAGAGCGTCGAATTTTCAATAAGAAATAACACAAATTTTCACTTTTAATTCATTGGTCGCTAAGTTATACCTAAAATTTTTTTTTAATTTTCAACATTTTTTCCATACTATTTCCATACGAAATTTGATTGAATTGCGCACTATCTAAAAGTTAATATTAAGAGCAAAAACTTTCAGAGAATTGTTTTTCATCAATTTGGAACCATTTGAGCACTTGGGAGCAAGAAAAATGTCGATATTAAGGACCACCCTAATGTATATATATATATATATATATATATATTTATTTATTTATTATTTATTTATTTATTTATTCATTTATTTATTTATTTATTCATAAGCAAGCCGTAATCAATAATAATAGATATTATTTCAGGTTCTTGTCAAGCTTATTCATAGTTAATATTAAAAGGATAGTAATTTTATAATAATCATAGTAGCTGCACGAATTTCGATTCTGAAAAAAAAAGAGCTGAAAAAAAAAGCATTCGAACATTAAATACAATGTTCATCATCAAGTTCATCGTATTAAAGTCTATTTGACCAAAGTCAAGCTCAAAATTCTTGCACAAGGTTGAAAGTTATATTCATTTAAAACCGTAAAAAATTTAAATTAATAAAATAGCAATAAAAAAAATGCAAAAAAAAAAATGATGGTTGTACAGGCGATCAAATGGTCAGACTACATAGATACAAAATAAGGATTATGCAAGAAAATAGTTATTGAAATCAAATTGAGAAAATTCAGTAATGTCATAAAAAGCTAATTCTTTAAAAAGTTTAACTAGGGAAGCATGAAATTTTTTGTTGTCTAAGTTTCGGATATTGAGTGGAAGTTTATTCATAAGCTGAATACCTAAACCGTCGATTGTATTGAAAGAGCTGGCTAATTTATATGTGCGCGCCTTAATAAGTTTGTGTCTAGTGTTGTAATTTGAGGAGGACGAAGCCATATCAAAAAGTTTCGAATTGTTTTTGATGAAAGTTAATGTTACCAGCAGAAAAATGCATGGGACAGTTAGAATATTGTATTTTTTAAATATGGGTCTGCAGGAGGCTTTACTAGGCAAGGAAAAAATTATTCGAATAGCTCTTTTCTGAAGCTTAAATATTTTAATTAGTTCGGATGAAAAACCCCAGAATTGAATGCCGTATGAAACGTGAGAATAAAAGTTGCTATAATAAACTGAAAGTAAGCAATTTAAACCAAGTTTGGGTTTTAGGGTGCGCAACATGAAACATGTTCTAGATAAAGTTGGTGATAGTGAGATAGAGATATGATCAGACCACTTTAAATTATTATTAATATGGATACCAAGAAACTTTGATACTTGCGAAAAATTATATGCTGAATTATTGGTGGTTAAAGAAGTAATATTATTGGATAAACGATTTTTTGTACAAAAATATATGATTTGGGCCTTATCATTATTGAGAACTAAATTATTTTCACAAAACCATTTCGTTATTTCTGACATAACCACGCTTAATTTATTTTGTAATTCATTAAGAGATTTGGCCTTGACGATAACGCTATATATATATATATATATATATATATATATATATATATATTAATTAATATTCGAAACAATGTTTAATATTACTTGATAATTTTCACAATGCAAGGAAGTATCGTTGCGGTTGTTGATGCTTATTTTGTCTATTTGAATGAAGCAAAACTTCTTTAGGCGCGACTAAGGTGTAAATCCGTACAAATTCAACGGAAGTGCGTTACGGCAGATAAGATAAGAGTTCGATTCGTTATTTGCTTTGGATGATATCATTTCTATACGGGTCGATTGTGATAAGTCGTCGTATATGTGAATAGAGATCTGTCGTTGTATGCATACCGGCATCAACGTTGTATGCGTACCGATATCAACAAGGAAATCGGCATGGACAGATACATTTTAAAGTTACATCGTAGTACAAATGTTGATTTAAAGAAAAATGCCTGAATCAGATGAATATTTTACTCTGTTCCTTGAAAATAATGAAACTAAACGTAAGTTTATTGATTAGAAATTATTTCTATATTATTCGTGGTTTCTATAAATCTTTGAAGTTATTGAAATGGAAAATATTTTTTAGGCAAGACAGATATTACAGTTGTAAGAATGAGATTATATCGCCAGCGAAAAAGTAAAAAAAAATACAAGCAGTCAATGAATGTATGGTAATTTTAATTACATGAAGTTTTTCAAACACAATTATCACATGAGTGAAGTTGCAAAAGAAATATTTGTTCAGGCGTTGTTTAACATAATTCACTGTATATTCATAATATATTTACTTTGGTTAGCTTATCAGTAGAGTCCCTTTACTAATTTATTTTAGGTTGCTCGTCAGTAGAGTCCCTTTACTAATTTATTTTGGTTAGCTTGTCAGTAGATTCTCTTTACTAAATTATTTTAGTTTGCTCGTCAGTAGAGTCCCTTTACTAATTTATTTTGGTTAGCTCGTCAGTAGAGTCTCTTTACTAATTTATTTTGGTTAGCTTGTCAGTAGAGTCCCTTTACTAATTTATTTTAGTTTGCTTAATGAAGGTTCATTTCTAAATGCTAATTACAATGACAAACCGATCATGTCGTATTTGAAGTATGACTGTAATTACATTGTTTTCAAATATTATATATATTTTTAATGCTATTATAAATATATAATTTATAATTTATTATTATATAAATGTGTATAATGGTCGATACTAATAAATGTGCGCATCACGACGAGTGTTACTATATTACTAATAAACAATTATTCGAAATTGTTATATGATGTATTTATTTTTACTTAAATGCCATATTGTACAGTAGCAAATAAGCTTTACTTCAATCGCGTGTGAACCTTACGCGCACTCTTTTTTTATATAATTAGTGATCAATGTTCGATTTTAGTTCTTAATTTTGGAATTGCTATAATGTAGTTTCGGGCGTTTTTTGGGTTATGTACTGTTTTACCCACATAAATTGCATTGCAAGTTTTACAATAAATTTAATATATGTATTATATATATATATATATATATATATATATATATATATGTATAATTTCAAGAACTCATTTGTCCCGAAAGCACGTGCTCACGCCCACTCTACATATAAATTATTCAAACACGGTGGAGCTTTCGGAAGGATCAAGTGCAGTAGTAATGATAATTGAAATGGGAAACAAAATAATGTGATTTTACATGTTTAAATGCAGTGGTTTTAGTTTGCTTTTAGCAAATATCCCTTAGGGTGTGATTAGAATAGTTTTTGCAGTAAAGGACTAGCTGAGGCAGGATATTGCGCCTGTAAATGCTTCCGGACTGTTTGTTCCGGGTTTGGCCAAGTACTTTCTATTGGCAAGCTTTAAGTGCAATTATCGATTTCACGTTTACACAATATTATATAAACCTTGAAAATAAAATTAAAATTGAAAATAAAATCAAATGAAATTTTTATTGTGCAATATAGTAATTACATTTTTGTTAGAAAAAGAAAAATTTGAAAACTATACAGCTAAGTATTAAATATGGAGTACCTCAAGGAATGGTTCTGGGACCACTATGGTAGCAATGATCAAAATTAAAAAAAAAATCATTTCAAACTTTTTTGACAGTTTTGTAATTGATACTCAGTTTAGTTTTCATTACCGACTGTGTTATTCGATGCTTCCTATATAAGTATGCAAATTAATGTTTCACTTTTAGTGAAAGAGTTAAAATCACATATCGTGATTAACACAGTTCGATGGCAAATTAAAAATGTTATATAAGCGACTTTTTGAATTTCTAAAATATCTCAAAGCGTTCACGAGATATTGCAATTTTAAACATTTCGATTTTGCAGGATTCATATTGACTTTTTACAACTTATAAAATTTGCAAAGCGATTTTATATAATCTATTGTAGATATTTTGGTGATTCAAAAAATGGTTCTAGAAGCATTTTTAATTTGCCATCGAATAGTAATACTCTCGATTTCCACTTTTCTCAAATTTAAACTTCAAGGATCTGATGAAATAGTTAAAAATGCAAATGATAGTATTTCTATAGCCAACTAATATATTTTTGAAGCTTGTTTTTTCATTATTCATTCTGTTATTTGATGCTTTCTATATGAGTATGCAAATTTAGGTTGCATTCTCAGTGAACGAGTTAAAACAACAAATCGTGATTAACACAGTTCGATGGCAAATTAAAAATGTTATATAATGGACTTTTTGAATTTCTAAAATATCTCTAAGCGTTCTCGAGATATTGCATTTTTAAATATTTCGATTTCGAAGGATCCATATTGATTTTTTACAACTCATAAAATTTGCAAAGTGCAAAAATGCAATTTTATAAAAACTATTGCAGATATTTTGGTGATTCAAAAAATTGTTCTAGAAGCATTTTTAATTTGCCATCGAATCGTAATACTCTCGATTCTCAATTTTTATTAGTTCCTCAATAATGTAAAAATACATGAATAAATCTTCAGGATTTGAAGAAATAGTTAATAATGCAAGTCGATAGTATGCATCTTTATAGTTAATTATTTAATTTTTAAGGTTATTTTTCATTTCCGATTGTATTATTTGATGCTTTGTATATGAGTATGCAAATCAATGTGGCATTTTTAGTGAAAGAGTTCAAACCACAAATTTTCATCAACACAGATCGATGGCAAATTGAAAGTATTATATAAGAGACTTTTTAAATTTTTAAAATATCTCAAAGCGTTCTCGAGATATTGCATTTTTAAACATTTCGATTTCGCAGGATCCATATTGATTTTTTACAACTTATAAAATTTGCAAAGTGTAAAAATGCAATTTTATAAAAACTATTGCAGATATTTTGGTGATTCAAAAAGTTGTTCTAGAAACATTTTTAACTTGCCATCGAATAGTAATACTCTTGATTTCCACTTTTCATAAATTCATCTAGAATATACTTTTTACATATTTAAACTTCAAGGATCTAATAAAATAGTTAAAAATGCAAGTTGATAGTATTTGTATAGCCAAATAATATATTTTTGAAGCTAGTTTTTTCATTATCTATTCTGTTATTTATTGCTTTCTATATTAGTATGCAAATTTAAGTAGCATTCTCAGTGAACGAGTTAAAACAGCAAATCGTGATTAACACAGTTCGATGGCAAATTGAAAGTATTATATAAGCGACCTTTTGAATTTCTAAAATATCTCAAATCGTTCTCGAGATATTGCATTTTTAAACATTTCGATTTCGCAGGATCCATATTGATTTTTTACAACATATAAAATTTGCAAAGTGTAAAAATGCAATTTTGTAAAAACTATTGCAGATATTTTGGTGATTCAAAAAGTTGTTCTAAGAGCATTTTTAATTTGCCATCGAATAGTATTACCCTTGATTTTCACAAGTTCGACAAGAATATATTATTATTTTTAAAACAACTTTGAAATCGAAATATATCATTATAGGTTTATTGTTTTTATACCTTATTGTATATGGCATTGAAACAATACATCATCCTTATACACTTAAAGTATTAATATTTTTGATTGTCTAGATATTGTTTAGAATATACCTTACTTAGCAAAACAACGTTTGCCACATTCACATTCACATACACGACGACTAATCAAAATCGACCCGTATAGAAATGATAACGTCGAGAGCGAATGACGAATCATTGGCACTCGACTCTTATTTATCTTATCTTATCTGCCGTAACGCACTTCCGTCGCATGTGTACAGATTCACACCCTAGTCGCACCTAAAGAAGTTTTACTTCAAAAATTATTACAAATATCTCAAGACGTATTTCCACTATCAATTTTTATTACTTTTTTGCAGTGTAATCCGAACAAGTCATCTTTCGGCAAAACGATAGTTATATTAGAGCCGTCCTCCGGAAGAGGCGGCGGCGCCCCGGGAGGCCCCGGAGGAAACGGAGGCTCCACCGGAGCCGCCGGAGCTTTTATACCTCGTGTCGCCTCCTATGGAGGCAGAAGCCTTATTGGAAGTGGGAGGCGAAAAAGGACTCCCGGAGGCGTCCGGAACGCCCAACAAAAGGCCACCAGACACGTGGTTAGAATGCTGGGTGAGTCTTATTTATTAATTACCCGAAGGAGAAGTTTATGTTTTCATCAAAAAATCCGATTCGCTAATTTTATGTTTTCTCGACGTTTCAAGCCGTTCTGAATCGAATGAGAACAAATTTGGAAAAAGTGTATGTGTGAACAGGAAAAGAGAGTATTACAATTCGATGGCAAATTAAAAATGTTATTAGAACAACTTTTTGAATAACCAAAATATCTGCAATAGTTTTCATAAAATTGCAGTTTTACACTTTGCAAATTTTATAAGTTGTAAAAAACTAATAAGAATCCTGCGAAATCATAATGTTTAAAAATGCAATATCTCGAAAACGCTTTCAGATATTTTAGAAATTTAAAAAGTCGCTTATATAATACTTTCAATTTGCCATCGAACTGTGTTAATCACGATTTGCTGTTTTAACTCTTTCACTAAAAATGCAACATTAATTTGCAAACTCATATAGAAAGCATCAAACAACACAATCGGTAATGAAAAAATAAGAAGAAAAAATCGAATTTAATATATATAATATATATATATATATATATGAAATGTAGTAATTTTTATCCAGTTTTATCCTATCTAACTAGATAGGGGTGAACATTTGGAAAAAATGTGTGTGTGTGTGTGTGTGAACAGATTTTTACTTAAAGTTATTCTGAGTCATTTGATACTAATATTAGCATAGGACAAAATTTGTTTGTTTAAAAATAATATAGTAGATATCTAAAATTTATAAACTAATAGACAGTGTGGACTGAAATGAACTTAGACAAAAGGGTGAATAATAAAAAATTAATTAATTGGGGTGTATATACCTGTTTTAATGGAAGTGTAGTACATTTTATCTAGTTTCACCCTGTCTGACTGTAAAGTGGTAGTTTCATATGAAATTTTCGAGTTATTTGACAAAATCCAAATGAAAAAAAAATGACGTCAATAATGAGAAACCGACATAGTAATTAAAATGATTTTAGTATAAAATTTTAAACTAAAAATGGTTACAAGACTTTTGTATCGCAATTAATTCTTGAATATGTAGGGGAAAGTACCACTGTATTTTATTATATATATGTATATATATATATATATATATATATATATAATAAAATTCGCGATCTTTACGACAGCAATTTGCTGACAATGCATAATAAAAAGCAGAAAGCATCATTTATTCATTCGGCGCTTTCTAAATCAATAATGCCATTTTATTGATCGTAAACCAATAAATACGAATTAGGCAATTTTTATTTTCTAGAGATTAATAGACTAAATATATATATATATATATATATATATATATGTATATATATATATGTATATATATATATATATATATATATATATATATATATATATATTCGGATAAGATTCGACTCTTATCTTATACTACAATATAAGTGGATAAGAAAAAAAAGTAAAATTTGTGAGTAATTTGGCAAAAACGATAAAAATGTCACAAATTTCTATGTTTATTGCTTAAGAATGAAATATCGAATTCAAAGTCGTTTTAATCAAAACTTTTATATCGGAGTGTATAAAAGGATTCCCCAGGAAATGTTGTAAATTTTATCTAGTTTTACCCCATCTAACTTAAAAAAATGCCTTTATATGAAATTTTTGAGTTATTTGACAAAAACCAAAAAAAAAAATGTCCTGAATTTTCTAAAACTATTTATAATTACATTTATTCTAAAATTATTCATTTCTTCATTACATCTCTTGTAAATTACAAACTATTCGTCTAATTTTAATGAAATATTCAGCAAACTTGTATAAAATTAAATAACCAATATTATTTTCTAACATCGTAAAACGCTTTGAACAGTGGTTTCCAAAGTGTGGCCCAAGAGACAGAAACATTGCTACAAGATTGCAATTAAAAAGTTATGATTTGCGCACATTTTTTCTAGAAATATTACTATAGACTTTAGCTAATTTATATATATATATATATATATATATATATATACATATATATATATATGTATTTTAACGGCTAAATAGCATATAATAAACGTCATTAACGTTATATCGTAAAATCCATGTAACGGCTTTTACTCGCCATGAAATTGTATTTGAACGTCTCTGACGCAAATTAAATTGCTAATTTGTAACTACATAGAAAAATAATATAATTCAGTAATTTAATATTTCTATAAAATTATAATAATTAATGTTAAACAAAGAGAAGTAAACATTATTTATTTTTCTCGAACTAGTTATATTGAAAAACAGCAAAAAATGCAATAGCGAATTTACTGATAAAATTTAATCAAGTGCCAACTTTGATTTTAATTTTTGTTAAATAAAAGTTGTCACACAAATTTATGGTATGAGAAAAAGTTATTAAGAATTTTACAGGCTTTAATTTTGCCAAAGACAGTTATTATTTTTCTGCAACACTTCAAATGTTATTTTGAAAAAAAAAACAGCAAAAATGCAAGAGCGTATTAACTGACAAAATTTAATCAAGTGCCTTTGATTAATTTAACTTTTAACTTTGATTCTGTTAAATAAAAGTTTTCAGACAAATTTATGGTATATAAAAAAGTTATTTAGAATTTTACGAGCTATAAAATTGGTATAGAAAAATATTTTGTAAAAACTTCGGAATACTGCAAATTTACCTTAATTACAATTCAGAGTAGATTTTATTATTTTTATTATTATTTTTTTTATTATTTTCTTAATTTATATTTTACATTTTCAGAGTCAATTTCCCTTTCAATAATCCTTTCTAAAGTGTTTCTGCCTAATTTAGAAATTAAGTAATGACAATAAAAGGATTTATACTGTATTTATTTCGTTTAATTAAGATTTATGTGAAAGATTCACTTCGGGATCATTAATTATTCTGATTGAATGAAAAGATCGTTACCCAATTTCTTTGGAATTGAAAATTGTAAGGAAAACGGTGGAGGAATATTATATATAAATATATATATATATATATATATATATATAATATTTTGTTCTGCGATATAACTTCAATTACATTTTATAAAAATGTACTAAATTTTTTTCACCATGATTTTTTTGTTTTATAATTTTATTTTTTCACGTTGATTCAAGTTTTGTAGTTGTCAAATAAAAATTTAATTTTCTTTATTCACGTATGTTTATTTTTTATATACTATAAGATAGTATTAATTTATTTTTATATTGTATATAAAATGTGCAAAAATGCATATTACACGATAAATATACATGAAATTCAAGTTGAGCTTTATAGCAAATTTTTATTTACTAATATTTTGTTTAAACATTTAATATTTAATACTAGAAATTTTTAAAAAAAATAATGTACTATGAAACCGTTTCAAAGCACAATTTTATTCTAGAACAAATTTGTAAGATATTTTACTTTAAACAAAATTACTTTAAACACAAATTACGTCCTTAATATGTACGATCAGATTTACTCAAGAAGTGCTGGCTTTAAAAGTGATTTTTATTAAATAAAAGTTTTTATACAAATTTATGCTATAAGAAAAGTTATAAAAATTTTATAGGCTTTAATTTTAAGTTTAAGACAGTTTTATTTTTTTGCAACAATTCAATAGTTATTTTGAAAAAAAAAACAGCAAAAATGCAAGAGCGAATTTTTATGACAAAATTTAATCAAGAGCAAATTTACTGACAAAATTTAATCGAGTGCCAAATTCAACTGTAATTTTCGTTAAATAAAAGTATTTATATAAATTTATGTTATATGAAAAGGTTATTAAGAAGTTTTTTAGGCTTTAATTTTGTTTAATACAGTTTTATTTTTTTTGCAACACTTCAAAAGTTATTTTGAAAAAAGAGTAAAAATACAAGAGTGAATTTACTGACAAAATTTAATCAAGAGCAAATTTACTGACAAAATTTAATCGAGTGCCAAATTCAACTGTAATTTTCGTTAAATAAAAGTATTTATATAAATTTATGTTATATGAAAAGGTTAAGAAGTTTTTAAGCTTAAATTTTGTCAGATATTTATTTTTCTGCGCTTCAAAAGTATATTGAAAAAAGAGTGAAAATGCAAGAGCAAATTTACTGACAAAATTTTAATCAAGAGGAAATTAACTGTCAAAATTTAATCAAGCGCCAAATTCAACTCTAATTTTTGTTAAATAAAAGTTTTTACACATTTTTATGATATGAGAAAAGTTATTAAGAATTTTGTGAGCTTTAATTTTGCCAAAGACAGTTTTTTTTTCTGTAACACTTCAAAAGTTATATTAGAAAAAGTGTAAAAATGTAAAAGCAAATTCAATAGAAAACTGTCTTAGACTCAAGCTCATTTTCTACAGGAGTATTTAAGATATTTAATTACAAATTTAAAAAAAAATCTGTAATATATATATATATATATATATATATATTTTACAAAATTTAAATTAAATTTATGTCGACTTTAAGCCAAACTAGTTTTCAAATTTACAACTATTCGCCGATGCAGTTTTCATGCAAAATTATCATATTTATTGCATTTCTGGTTTTGCATTTGCAAATCTATATCGATATCCAGAAATATATTCCAAATTTGTTTATATATCATATATATATTATATATATATATATATATATATTATATAGATTTTCTCCTAAGTATAAATTTCTTGGAGGAAATCTCTTTAATATTCAGTTTTGTGTACTAATTCTGGTTCATGTAAATTTGTAACTAATTTGTAATATACAATTCACACATCGTTATCCTTTACTTGGCAAGAATATGCTAATTTCTGAATCTAATTAATTTGAAAATTCATATATCCTTTTGTTTATTATAATTTTGTGGAAAGTGAGTCAGGAAAGTTAGGAAACGATACAAGAAGTTTGATATGAAAATTTTGCATAAATGTAAAATTTAGCTAATTTAATATCATTTGATTTTATAATTTTTTTTATTGCTTTATTTAAGTAAAGTTTAATTATTAATATTTAATGTATTACTTAAATTTTCTTGTATTTATTTTGATACAAAAGTACATGGGCTTTCTTTAGATAGCATAAATTTTTCTATTAATCTCTTTTGTTTTAAATACATAAATATTTTTGACTAAATACATGGTATTTATAAAGAATTATTTTATTTATTATTAATTACATTTATGTATTAAAAAACCCAAAAAATGTAGACTATAAAACTCGCTTTTAGAAATTTTCAACTCAATTAATTTTGTCTGCTGTATAATTTTTTTTGGATTCTTACTTTGAATTTTGTGTATTTAAAGTATTTGTTTTCCGAAAACTGTATTGAATTTTTTTCTAAAAACAGCTTTGTAAATATGTAGGTTAAATTTGTCTATATATATATATATATATATATATGTATATATATATATATATATATATATATATATATAAAGTTTTCTACAAAGAAACAAATTTAAAAGCCATGGCCTTTTCTGACCACATTTTACGACATCGTAAAATCTTCATCACAGGAATGGATTTTTTGCTTTTACTTTTCAATCTTTATATAAATAATATATACATTATATACATGTATATATACACCTTTGTTACACACAAACACAGGGCTGTACTCAGTAAAAAAAAAAATCGGCAAAATTTTAATAAATTTAAAACACTATATCATTATTGTTGTTCTTGAAGGACTCATTTTTAGGTAACATTTTCAATTAATTTCATTTATGTTATTATTTTTGTCTTACCGTTTTTATTTTATTTTTATTTTATTTTTTTTCATTTTATATTTAATTTATTGTATTTTTTGTATTTTTTTGCATATATCAATTTCGTAAATAAGACATTAAAGTCTTAATTAACAAAAATGAATTATAACAAAAAAAATATTAAATGCAAATTAAATAGTAATATCAGATTTATACATTATTTATACTGATATTGTTGGTAATTTAGCCTTTTGGCAAGTTGCACTAAATTTAGAAAAATAGGAATTTATAAAAGCAGAAATAAGGATTTTGCTTTTGTGTTTCAAGTATTTTATTACACAATTTTACAGGGATTTTTTAATATTTATTTTTAGTAACAGAGACTTTGCTATATTTGAGGTATTTTTTACGTTAGGGTTCTGAAATTTAAGTATGTTATACCTTGAACCTTGTTTTAAATTTGGAAATTGTTAAACATGGCTAAAACCTCGTTAAGACAATTATTTTTTACGATTTCTCGCATAAAACGCCACTTTGTGCTACTATTGGGAAATGAATCAATGCAAATTAAATAAATTTTTACTGTATTTACTCTATTTAAGGTATTTTTTACGTTAGGGTTCTAAAATGTTATACCTTGAACCTTGTTTTAAATGCGAAAATTATTAAACATGGCTAAAACCTCGTTAAGACTATTAATTTTTACGATTTCTCGCATAAAACGCTACTTTGTGCTACTTTTGGGAAACGAATCAATGCAAATTAAATAAATTTTTACTGTATTTACTCTATTTAAGGTATTTTTTGCGTTAGGGTTCTGAAATTTAAGTATGTCATACCTTGAACTTTGTTTTAAATGCGAAAATTATTAAGCATAACTAAAACCTCGTTAATACGATTATTTTTCATAATTTCTCGCATAAAACGCCACTTTGTGCTACTATTGGGAAATGAATCAATGCAAATTAAATAAATTTTTACTGTATTTGCTCTATTTAAGGTATTTTTTGCGTTAGGGTTCTGAAATTTAGGTATGTCATACCTTGAACCTTGTTTTAAATTTGGAAAATATTAAACATGGCTAAAACATCGTTAAGACAATTATTTTTTACGATTTCCCGCATAAAACGCCACTTTGAGCAACTACTGAGAAATTAATCATAGCAAATTAAATAGGGCGTTTTTTATTTTTATTTTTACTCTATTTAGGGTATTTTTTGCATTAAGGTTCTGAAATTTAGGTATATCATATCTTGAACCTTGTTTTAAATTTGGAAATTATTAAACATGGCTAAAACCTTGTTAAGACAATTTTTTTAAATGTGTAAGTTTTAGTACACGAAATTTTCTAACGCATAATAATCATTTAAATATTGTTGAATAATATAAATATATAAATATTATGCACAATTTTAAAGAAAATAATTTCATATACCTCTTATGCAACTTTTATAAATATCTGAACTCAAAAAATGCACTTTAGAGTCCTTTTCAAATTTTTATTTAATTTTTTCCTAAAGTTTGGTCCTGTAAGGTGTTTATATAAGCTTTTAATACAATACGCCCACCTATTTTTGATGTTTGTGTATATTTTGTGAATAATAATGCAAAAAGGCCATAAATTTTGTTCTTCGTAAGATTTTAGTACCGAAACGGCCTTTTCAGCAGCGAATAAAAGAGATAATAAAATAAATATAAGGACGAACGAAAAGCTCGATTTTTTTACTTTAATGTAGAATAATTAGACTCACATCTGTATATATATATATATATATATATATATATATATATATATACATATATATATACATATATATATACATATATATACACAAATTTATTAAAATATTTACACGTTTCCATATAACAAGTCAAATATGCTTTCGTGATTGCCTTATCAAATATTTGTGGAACTTGATCAAACTTTTGTAATATACTTTTGTGGGTACATTTCCTAACAAAATGGACATAGTTTTCGGTAATTAAGGCTAAAATTAATGAATCAGACTCATAAATTATATATACAAACCTGTATTTATACATTAAAATTTAATAAATAATAGTTGGTGAAAATTAACTAGTGAACTTTTCCATTGCAATTATTGATAGAAATTAAGCTCATTTATGCTCTTTGTCTGTATTCAAGTGCGATTTTAAAGTATACAGAGTTGCTGTAGGGCTGTAAAATATTAGAAAAAGTTTTTGTTTATGCAATTTTGTATAAATTTGTTGAATATTTCATTCAAATCTGACAAACGGTTTAAAAGTTACAAGAGATGTAGTAAGTCTACAATTCTGCAATATAGCTCATTCACACTCCTTGTATTCGAGTGCGATTTTAAAGTACACCGAGTTGCTTTAGGGTTGTATAATGTTAGACAAAGTTTTTGTTTATGCAATTTTGTATAAATTTGTTGAATATTTGATTCAAATCGGACAAACGGTTTACAAGTTACAAGACATATAATAAGCGCACAATTTTGCAATAAAGCTCATTCATACTCATTGTATTCGAGTGCAATTTTAAAGTATACCGAGTTGGTATAGGGTTGTATAATATTAGAAAAAGTTTTTAGTTGTGCAATTTTGTATAAATTTGTTGAATATTTCATTTAAATCTGACAAACGGTTT
>NW_020539727.1:23016082-23089607 GCF_003426905.1 Ctenocephalides felis
CTTAGAATAAGATAGTAATTTTATCTGAAAACATACATATAAAATTTCATTTAATAACTTCATAATAATAATTAATTACTCTAAAAAAATATTTCCTCCATCTGTAGATAATTTTAGCAAATTTTCTGATCCAAGTCGCAAACTGTTTCAGTATTTTTGTGGAGGTTTTCTTGAATAAAACGACTTTGAATTCGATATTTCATTCTTAAGCGATAAATATAGAAAATTCGAGACATTTGTTTGGTTTTTGTCAAATAACTCAAAAATTTCCATCCCTATTTAGTATTTAATTATTTTATAAATAATTATAAAATCAAAAATGAATATTGTGGACGCATTTTATTGTTTAATATTATTATTACTGTAATTTTTGTAGCTATACAAAAACAAAATTTATAACAAATTTGTACTTTCAGTAAATACTTCTTTTTTATAGCATTTACAGTAAAATATAAATATATAAATATAAATATAAATATGAATATGAATACAAATATAAATATGAATATGAATATGGATATGGATATGAATATAAATATAAATATAAATATAAATATAAATATAAATATAAATATAAATATAAATATAAATATAAATATAAATATAAATATGAATATGGATATGAATAAAAATATAAATATAAATATGAATATAAATCTAATTATAAATATAAATATAATTATAAATATAAATATAATTATAAATATAAATATGAATACAAATATAAATATAAGTATAAATAATTTTTTTTTCTAAGATATTTTGAATATACAATTAAATTCATTATTATAATTATACTATTTTTTTTCAATTATTATTGAATTTTTTTAGTGTTCCATGATCTTATTCAATATTTATTCTTAAAAAAACGATATTTTAAAATTAAACTATTATAATTTAAGAATGATTTTTTTATATCAATTTTCATATTTTTCATATTTTTTATTTGTTTAATATGTCTTTGATATCAATTTACAAATTATAAATAAAAAACATTTTGTTAACATATAAAATCTATGTTATTTAATACTTTGATCTTTCACCATTTAATTTTATTTAATTGTAAAAAAAAATCTGAAAAAAATCGATTTTCTCTTATTTTTTGTACTTTGTGATTATTCTATTTTATCATTATTTATTCTGAATTGAGTTGATTTTTTGTTATTATATAAAATAATTCATTAAATGATATAAAAAAATATTCCTAATTTATAAATAATGTGCAATAATGTCTATAAGAAAAATATATTAAAACAAGATTTAGTACTTTAAATATTGCGAAATAATTTTTCTCTGGCATATAGACAACATTTATCTTATAAATTAGTTAATAACCCTAATTAAATACATTATTTATTAAAAAAATAACTACATGTATCAAAATAAAAAAAGTATCAAAAAAAGTAGTGCATATCATAAATAAATTACTATTACTATTTCTTAGACATAGTATTTTATTATATAGATATAGAATAATATTTTTAGAATAATTTTTTGGCATTTTATCTAACCCTGTGCAAATTTATAAAATATCTACAAACTACATACAGATAACTAGATAACTTCTATTTAGTTTATATTGAGAGAAAAAAACAATTTCGTACAAATATTATTATCATTTGGAGGCATAGTGCAATATTTTATTTTAGGTAATATCTATCTAAAATTAAAATTACATTCTTTTAAATTACATCATTATTTAAATGACATTCACAGATAACTATATAAACTATTCATATAATATTCTTCTGCAATGGGGTATGAAAGGTTAATCCTTCTAAACGATTATTCGGATTTTCATAAATTTTTCTGAAGTTTGTTAAAGGAATTTTTAAGTATTCATCGGTATTGACAAAAAAACTAATTAAACGAGAAAAATGTTTAATAATATTTTTCAAAATAGCAAATACTTTTTAAGTTACTCGCTACTGAAAATTTGTATTTTTTTGCGTTTTTCATTACTAAAAAATTGTTTAACTCTTGGCATTGAGCTATTGGAAATAAATTTGTTCTATAAATTGCAATGTATAATTTTTGATATACAATTTTATTGTACATGTTTTAATATTTGTTAAAGGGATAATTAAAGTGTTAACTGTGGGAATTGAGAATCATCATTTTATTTGAAGCAGTTCTACATTTAACATCACTCATATATTGGTGTAAATAGTAATTCGAAAAACAATAATTATTATTTTTAACTGAACGGTAGATATTAGTATAGGATATTAAAAAATGTAGATGTGGGTACAGAACAACGTCTGTCGGGTCATCTAGTATATATATACTATCTTTTATTTCTATATAAAAAGCTTTTCATATATAAATGTGGTTTCGGAGAGTACTTGTTA
Source organism: Ctenocephalides felis (assembly GCF_003426905.1). Taxonomy (NCBI): domain Eukaryota; kingdom Metazoa; phylum Arthropoda; class Insecta; order Siphonaptera; family Pulicidae; genus Ctenocephalides; species Ctenocephalides felis. The sequence goes on from NW_020539727.1 coordinate 23,018,434, forward strand.
AATAATGCCGGAGGGATTCATTCAGCATTTACTTTTATTCGAGTGATTTTGTTAGAGACATGCGCACAAAATCTACTAAAAACATTCATATATTATATTTATATATATATATATATATATATATATATATATATTATACGGTGGAGAGTATCTTGTCTCTACTTCGGACGTAGTAAATTTTACTCTAGTACATTTTCCGACACCGTCGCGTTAACATCGAGAACAAAATATTTTGGAAATTTTTTTAAAAATAATTACGTGATGAAATTTGGAAATGTTTTTCATCCAAAATGTGCTTAAAAGACTTAAATTTTATGAAAAATTAAGAAAAACGGTTTTAAAAAATATTTGTATAAAAAATTCAAATAATTGTGTTATTTGTTTTGTTGGAGTTTTGAAAGGACGAAATATTTTCAATTTTTTTTTTAAAATAATTCGGGGATGAAATTTGGAAATGTTTTTAACCAAAATGTGCTTAAGATACTTATATTTTATGAAAAATTAAAAAAAGCTGTTTTAAAAAATATTTGCATTAAAAAAATTAAAACAAATGTTGAAGGTTCTGTAAAAATTGTGATATTTTTTATATAGAATAATATTATAAATTTATAAAAAATGCGAAAAATTTTTTTGTTCAAATTTTTACATTCTATTCAAAGATACATGCAATTATAAAAATTGTGTAATTTTTTAAACTGTAGAAAATCATTATAAACTTTCTAAAACGAACGTCCTGAGTAAATATAATAATCATTAAGGGATAAAATTTTATTAATTTAAAATGATACCAATTAAAAATATATAATAAACGTATTTGCTAAAAAAATAAAAGCTAAAAAAATGTAAATATTTTTAAAAATTCTAAAATTAATATTTTTTTTAAAAAAAGTCAAGAATTTAAAGAAGAAATTTGTTGAAATAACATTTTAAAAAAATTAAACATTGCTAAATTAAAAAAGAGTTAGAATTTCATTCATAGTAATTAAAAATATTAAATGATAAATATTTAGTAAAACTAATACGTAGTATTAAATATTAAATTAAATTTATACATTTAAATTTTAAAATTACATTTATATTTTTTTCAAAATTTATAAATATTTATTTATAAAATTCTGTAAGAAAATTTATTAATAAGCAAAATTTATATTAAATGTAATTGCCATTTCTCTAAATTTTTGTAAAGTTTCAGGAAGAAAAAAGTTTTAAATTAAAATTGAAAATTAATATTATCAAAATTTTTATTAAAAATTTAAAGAAATTGGAAACAAAATAAAAGTAAATAGTTTTGATTTATATGATAGAGTATTGAATTTATTAGAAAAACTACAGTTAAAAATTTATTATAAACAAAAAAATATCTGAAAAATATAATTATAAATTTATTTAAATAATTTTAATAATTTTTAATTTATTTAAATTCAAGCAGTTTTTTATTTTACTTAATACTGTTTATAATCTTTTCTCAAATTTTATTAATTTTATTCATTAATAAAAAAAAAACTACTGAAATATTTTAAATATTTACATATAATTTATATAATAATAATATTTAAATATTATGAATATTGATATCAATTTCTTTGTAATAATGAAAGTAACTTCTAATTATTTGAATTATTTATATATTAATTAATTATTATTAATTATGCATTTTTATTAAGTAGAAACCTATGTGTCTAATTAATTAATTAATTAGTGACTTTTATATGAGTGCCTTTGAGTTTGTGTTAAATTTTGTTGGAAATTAAATGAGGTTTAAAAAAATATAATATATATATATATAAATATATATAAAATATATAATATATATATATATAAATATATATAATATATATATATATATATATAAAACATTTCATTCAGAATTCAAATAAATATAAAATATAAAAACTCACATACAAAAATATGTAGGTCGGTTTTATTCATTCTCAAAAGAATTATACAAACGTTTTGTACAAATTCACGGTCTTGTAGTTCTTTTATAGAGCAACTTACAAAAAAATTTCATTTATAAAAGAATTTCATAAATTTCATTTTATTTTCTTGTATATAAACAGATTTAAAATGAATTCAACGAGATAGAAAATACATTTAAAAATATGCAACAGAAACTAATATGAAAAATCATTTTATAGTGTTTGAGTTTGCAATTTTCTGGCTTGATAAATATATATATATAGATATATATATATATATATATATATATATATATATATACATATTAATATTTACACACACAATTTATTACCCTTAATACCCTTCTATTATTACCTTAATTACAAAAGTCTGTCCCAAAATTTCGTGTCGCCTTTGATGTTGAATGAGTTGTCGGTTTTGGATGTTGAATGATGTTGAATTATTATGTCATTCATCAAAATTTACACTTTGATCTTAAACTGGACTAATTATAATTGTTTTAGAACTATTAAATGACAAATCATGCGAAAACTGTAGTCTGGGAAATGGATTTTGTGGGAGAGAGGTGTTTGGGGTAGTTGTGATATAATTTGTTATATAACTTTTGGAATAAGAGTTTTTGGGAATTTGTGAAAGTGGGGTGAAAGTAGATGAAATTTTCTAAATTTATTGTTAATAACTATTTTAACGTATTTTGCTTCATAATGGAGCTACGAGCCTTTGAATTCTACATTTTGTGGGAGAAAGAAGTTTGGTGTAGTTTTTCTGCAATTTGTTATATAACTTTGGGAAAATAGGAATTTTTGCAAAAGTGTTTACATGTTAAAGAAGATAAAATTTGCTAAATTTTTTGTAAATGAGTATTTTTATGTATTTTGCTGCGTATAGGAGCTACGAGCCCTTGAAATCTGAATACGTCTATTGTAATAAATTGTGATACTAAAAAAATTAGGTAACTGATACATCAATAATACTTTGTTCATCTTATCCCAAAGTTTGAATATTATTTTTATATTATTTATATATTAATAACATATTCATTCATCAAAATTTACACTTTGATCTCAAACTCGACTAATTATAATTTTTTTTCAACTATTAAATGGCAAATAATGCTCAAAGTGTAGTCTGGGAAATGGATTTTGTGGGGTAGTTTTTCTGCAAGTTGTTATATAACTTTGGGAAAAACACAATTTTTGCAAAATTGTTTACATAGGGTGAAAGAAGATACAATTTACTAAATTTTTTGTTAATGACTATTTTTACGTATTTTGCTTCGTATTGGAGCTACAAGCCTTTGAATTCTAAATACATATATGATAATGATCATATCGTTTTATATAGGTGACTTATATATTATTAATATATTGTTTATTTTATCCCAAAGTTTAAACATTTGCTTTATATTATTTATATATTAATAATTATTATTTTACTTCCTACAAATATATTTAACACTTAAATTAGATTTTTCTCATTTTTTTACTCAACTCTCCACCGGATTCACAAATTAAATTAATATTTTTTTATTACAAACAAAACATTTTTATACTTATTCTAAGGTCTATTTTCATTAATTTTTTGCTCTTGATGATAAAAAAGTATTACATCTTTTTTTATTTTCCATAAAATATTTTTGTAATTTTGGATTAAAAATTCAAAAAATTACCCAGGCTAAGCACAGTCTAAGCGCCACTCTGGTACAAATATTTACCCAAGTGCGTTCAGACTGTGACTATACGGGAGCACTTTTTTGAATTTTGTGTAAATTAGGCAACTATTTTATTTTAAAATTGAATTCGAAATGAAGTGACGATTGTTAATGTTCTGGAGATAAATTGATTTATGATTTACATTTGATTTGCTCAGATATAACAATAAGATAGCAAAAATAATGAAAGTTACACTATTTGTAATAATATATTTGAAAACGTTTAAAATTTCTCGAATATTTCATTACGGTACGGGAAGTTCCAGCAATTTGCCTTAAGGCACGATGCCATACACCACTAGTTATAAGTTAATTTATATTACAATTACAAAATACTAATAATTATCTTCTCTACCATTTAAAATAGATTTTCTTGTAGAAATTTCCCACAAATCAAATATCTCTCCACCTACGTTAAGAAAATTTCTTATCTAAAATTAGATGAAACTCTAGAAGATTTGTAGGAGTTTAATAATATTAAAGTTTAATTTAATATAATTTGAAATGCATTATTTTGCACTTGGTATGAAACTCTACACGTGGATAGTTAAAATAGATCTAAGTAAATTATTAGTAGGAGGCTTGTGGAAAAAGTTGAGGAAAATTTAGATGGAAATCGATTTAAATATTTATGATCAACTAATTTAATAAAAATTTGATATAATTATTTGTTTTTATTATTTTTAATACTGAATATTATTTAGTTATAATTTTGTTTCTCGGTCTTCAAGTTTAGTAAGTTTTTCCTTACAAAATTTTCCACTACATTATTCTATTATTTTCACCCAAATTATATAGGGCTTGAATAAAAAAGGTTCGGAAATGTCAAGAATCCAATTCACACATATATAAATATATATATATATATATATATATATATTACCTTAAGTAAAAGAATAAAATCCTTTTTCCTTAAAACATTTTTTGCGTAGGTTCTCAATTCGACAATTTCTCTTTGAAAAACAAGAAAAAAAGATATATTTAGACAGATGTATTTTTTTCTTGTCAATGAATTCGTTTTTTGATCTTTTAGTTAAAAAAGCACATATGTATATATGTATATATATTAGGGTGGTCCTTAAAATGGACATTTTCGAATTTCCTCGCTCCCAAGAGTTCAAATGGTTCCAAATGGATAAAAAACAATTCTCTGAAAGTTTTAGCTCTTAATATTATCGTTTAGATAGAGCGCAATTCAATCAAACTTCGTATGGAAATAGCATGGAAATTTTTTTAAAATTTAAAAAAATGTTTTTTTGGTGTAACTTAGCGACAAATGAATTAAAAATGAAAAGACGTGTCATTTTTCATTGAAAATTCGACGCTTTGCAAAATTTTTGAAAAATTTTTCATGCTATTCCCATACAAAACTTTGATTGAATTGCGCTCTATCTAAAAGACAATATTAAGAGCTAAAACTTTCAGAGAATTGTTTTTTTTATCAATTTGGAATCATTTGAGCCCTTAGGAGCAAGGAAATTCGAAAATGTCCACATTAAGGACCACCCTAATACATATATAATATATATTACCACAAGATGACATTATTACACCCTCCAAAAATTTTACATCTTCGTTTCGGCAAAGATTTTTGCATAAAAACGTGTTCATAAAAATATTCGTCGTACGTATTTCTTTTACATAAAAAAATATGCAAATGTCCAAGAAAGATGAGTTTTATTACCGACAATATATTCGTTTTCAATAAGGAACGAGAATATTTTATATATAGTTAGAAAGCTGGTCGAAAAAATAGAGCAAAAAAAATTAAAATAAAAATTACGTAAAGCATAATTTATTTATTTAATTTTTAAAATTTAATTTAATTTATTTTAATTTATTTCAATTTATTTTAATTTAATTGACAGATAGTATCATGATAATGTTCTATACGATTTAATTTTATATTGTTTCCTATATACTTTTGATTTTAGCGTAAGTCCCATTTAAAACCGGTAGGCTAAATATGCACTCAACCTGGTTCTAGGCCTTGTTTTAGGTAAAAGTGCAAAAAAGCATACCGGTTATATATATTTAGTACGTTTTTAATTGTTATAGACAAAATTTTAATTTTTTTAATTTGTTTTTGGAAAGTTCAGTGCATTATTGTTTTATTCACGTTTTTTTGGAAGAAAGTTATGTTAAGATTGCTAGATATTAAACATAGAAATTTGATTATAAATATTTTCCACAGATTTTTTTAAAATAAGAAATAAAGTTATATTACACCATACGTCTTCATAGATCTCTGACAAAAAATCAGTAAACATTGGTAACGTTATTCATGTATTTAGTGATTTAAATTTAGTAATATTTCTTTGAAAAAAAAAATCAGTTAAAATTGATAATAATATTCAGTATTTAGAAGTTTAAATTTAGTAATATTTTTTTGAAAAAAAAAATCAGTAAAAATTGGTAACACTATTCATGTATTTAGAGATTTAAATTTAGCAAATAATTATTATTATTTTATATAAATAATAATCTTTAACACTAACTCTCTACAGAGAATTCAAATAATATCTACACGACTTTTTATATCCAACATACATTTTGCGGCTTTTTGCATCTTAAATATTTAATGGGCCATAATATATCATATTTTTATCAGACGAAAAAGTATTATAGACGACCCTTAGTATTAAAATCGATTTGTGTATGAATTATATGCACTACATATAACCTTACAATTTTTAGGATTTCTGGATTTTTTAACTTTCTTGATTTGTGATTTTCTGGATTTTGAACTTCTTGATTAATTTTTAACTTTCTTGATTTGTGATTTTCTGCATTTTTAACTTTCTTAATGTGTGATTTTCTGGATTTTTTATTTTCATGATTTGTGATTATCTGGGTTTTTAACTATCTTGATTTGTGATTTATTGGATTTTTAACTTTCTTGATTAGTATTTTCTAGATTTTTAACTTTTAAGCATATTTGCGTTTTGTGAATTTTTCCGTTACCTGGAAATTAGGCTTTCAGAAATTTTGTTCCTTTTGAAATTTTGGGCTTTTTTCCATTTTCTGGTTTTCACCATTTTAGCGTTTTCTGGGTTTAATACTTTCAAAATTTGTGACAAAAAAGTGTTACATACAACACTTTTTGTTCAGATATAATTTTGTGTGCGGATTCATTTGTATGTATTTCATTTTTGGAAAATAATGTTCGAAATTAATCCTTGCATTCGCAGATTATAAAATTCATAGAGGTTGTCACGCTATTGTTTTATAATCCTTGGCTTAAAATCTATAGTAAATGAAATACATGGTAATGATTTTGGTTTCGATAGAATGTATTAATAATTTATCTATCACACACACACACACATATATATATATATATATATATATATATATATATAATGACTAAACCGCATGTTTTGCGCAGTTTTAGCATGTTTATACAACTCCGTTCATTTTAAGAGTTTTAAATAGTTTAATGGTTTTTTTAAACTATTTTAACTATTCACGTCGCCGGTTTATTATTACATTTTTAAATACTCAAAACTGAAATTTAAACTAATTTAACTCAACTTAACAATCGTAGATTTTATAATTTTTTTTATACAAAATAACAGATTTTTGATTTACCTTAGATATCATAGATCTTATCATAGGAAGCAAATACCATCAAATATGGAAAAAGTAATAATAAATCCCTAAAGTAATTTAGGGAACTAATCCCTAAAAAATGTGGTGCAACTTATGTCTAAACCAAGTGATACCAAATATTGACCAAAAACCCTAAAAAATGTGAAGAAACTCATCTCTAAACAAAGTGATTCCAAATAATGACCTAAAACCTAAAAAATTATAAATCCTCAGACATGTGGTGCAACTTATCACTAAATAAGTTTTATGTGAAATCCAAAAACACGTGAAGCCAAGTGAAATAAATGAAAATTAACCTAGTGAAACCAATTGATGACCCCAAACCCTAAAAAATGTGAAGCAACTTATCTCTGACCAAAATTGGAATAAAATCCAAAAACATGTGGAGCAACTCATCACTAACCAAGTGATAACAAATAAAAAATTATAAATTTTACAAATGTGGAGCAACTTACTTATAACCCAGTCAAACTATACAATGACTTAAAACCATATGAAATACAGAAAAACTCATCCTTAACCAAATGTATTAACAAACTTTGAATTAAATCCAAAAAACACGTGGAGCAACTCATCACTAACCAAGTGATAACAAATATAAAATCATACACTTTACAAATGTGGGGAAAAGTCACCATTCACCTACTAAAACCAAACAATGATCTAAAATCCTAAAAAATGTAAAGCAAATCATCACTAACCAAATATTGAACTGAAACCTAAAACATGTGGAGCAACTCATCACTAACCAAATGAAACAAATAAAAAATCATATATTATACAAATGTGGAATATTTCATCAATAACCTAGTGAAGCCAAATAATGAGGTAAAACCTTAAAAACTGTAGAGCAACTTATTCTTAGCCAAGTGCTAAAAAATTTGAAACAAAATTTCAAGACATGTGGAGCAACTTATCACCAACCAAGTGAAACAAATTATGTCCCAGGCACAAAAAAATGGGGGACAAGTCATCTTTAATCTAGTGACACCAAATGATAACATAAATGTATGTTATTATAAATAACATAACCTAAAACCCTAAATATTGTGCAACAAGTCATCTCTAACCAAGTGATAACAAACTTTGTGGAGCAAATCATCACTAACCAAGTGACACAAATTATTAAATAAATACCAGAAAATGTGGAGCAAGTCATTTTTAACCCAGTGACTCTAAATGATAACATATATCCCTAAAAATTGTGCAACAAGTCATCACTAACCAAGTGATAACAAATTTTATGGAGCAACTCTAACCTAGTGATAACTAATTTTGTGGAGCAACTCATCACTAACCAAGTGAAATAAATGACTAACTAAACTCCAGAAAAATTTGGAGCAAGTCATCCTTAACCTAGTGACACCAAATGATGACATAAAACCCTAAAATTTCTAAAACAAGACATCACTAACCAAGTGATAACTAATTTTGGTGGAGCACCTCATCACTAACCAAATGTAAAAATAGACCAACTAAACCCCAGAAAATGTGCAGCAAGTCAACCCCAAACCACTGACCACTATATCATGACCTACCCCTTATAAAATGTGGAACACCTCATCCCTAACCCCCAACGACACCATAATAACCACCAACCAAACAGTGGCGTCCATCTACTCCTCCACCGTACAGCCTTCGATTTCTGACGAAGACGGAGTCTGGGGTCCGAAACGTGATGCCCTTTACATTGTCATACCTCTGACCATCATTTATGGGGCTATTTTGGTGGTTGGATCAATAGGAAATGTCAGTACATGTGTTGTGATAGCCAGGAATAAGTCTATGCACACCGCCACCAATTATTATTTGTTCAGTTTGGCGGTCTCTGATCTTTTGCTTCTGATGGCGGGGTTGCCTTATGAGATGTACGCCCTTTGGTACAAGTACCCTTATTTGTTTGGCGAGGCCTTTTGTGTTATGCAGGTAAAAAAATAATAAGAAAATTTATATTTATGTTGTTGCTGTAGTGTTCCTTAGGCAATATTGCAAATTTTATCTAGTTTCACCCTATATAACTAAAAAGGGGTGGTTCTATACGAAATTTCTGAGATATTTGACAAAAACCAAAAAAATGTCCCGAATTTTCTATATTTACTGTTAAAGAATGAAATATCTAATTTAAAGTCGTTTTATTCAAAACTTTTATGTCGGAATTTTAGATATATTTGAACAAATGTAGAAAAATGTCCCGAATTTTCCAATGCATTTATCAAAATTTTGATTTCAAAGTTGTTTTAAACATAATAATATGTTCTTGGCGAACTTGTAAAATTTGTAAATCGAGGGTAGTACTATTCGATGGCAAATTAAAAATGCTGTAAGAACAACTTTCTGAATCACCAGATTATCTACAATAGTTTTTATAAAATTGCATTTTTACACTTTGCAAATTTTATAAGTTGTAAAGAATCAATATAGATCCAGCGAAATCGAAATGTTTAAAAATGCAATATCTCGAGAACGCTTTGAGATATTTTAGAAATTCAAAAAGTCGGTTATATAACATTTTTAATTTGCCATCGAACTGTGTTAATCACGATTTGTTGTTTTAACTCTTTCACTAAAAATGTAACATTAATCTGCATACTTAAATAGAAAGCATCAAATAACACAATCGGTAATGGAAAAATGACTTAAAAAATATATTAATTAACTATAAAAATACATGTCAACTTGCATTGTTAACTATTTCTTCAAATCCTGAATATTTATTTATGCATAATGAATATTCTTGCTGAACTGGTGAAAATCGAGGGTATTACTATTCGATGGCAAATTAAAAATGGTATCAGAACAACTTTTTGAATCACCAAAATATTTGCAATAGTTTTTATAAAATTGCATTTTTACACTTTGCAAATTTTATAAGTTGTGAAAAATCAATATGGATCCAGCGAAATCGAAAAGTTTAAAAATGCAATATCTCGAGAACGCTTCGAGATATTTTAGAAATTCAAAAAGTCCGTTATATAATACTTTCAATTTGCCATCGAACTGTGTTATTGACGATTTGTTGTTTTAACTCTTTCACTAAGAATGCAACATTAATTTGCATTAGAAAGCATCAAATAACACAATCGGTAATGAAAAAATAACAAGTATAAAAGTGTTCCCTAGTAAATGTTGTAAATTTGATCTAGTTTTACCCTATCTAACTGAAAAGGAATGGTTCCTGTATGAAAGTTTTGAGGTATTTGACAAAAACCAAAAAAATGTACCGAGTTTTCTTTATTTATTACTTATATTTTATTTTCTTTTGCCTATTTATTAAGACTTTGCTAGAGTTTCAATGTACTTCAATTTATAAATACTAAGGAATGAGAATTTTATCAATATATGTGTGTATATATATATATATATATACACATGTGTATATATATATATATATATATATATATATATATATATATATTATAGAATTTTATGATATGAGTGGAACGAATATTAATTGTTTAATATGAACAAAACAGCACTCAGATTTGTTTAACACAACTTTATTTTATGATTACAGACGTTTCGAGACTATGGTGTGTCTCATCTTCAGTGTAATTTCAAAAACAGTTACTTATATACTACACATTCTTTAATAATTTATTTAAATTTCATTTAATTTTTGATATACACAAAAAACACCAACTATTCCTTGCAATGCTTGACACAGTACTAAAGAAACATACTCGTATAACACTTACAGAAATATTCTAAACAAATTTGAAGTACTTGAGAGATGAGACACACCATGGTCTCGAAACGCCTGTAATCATAAAATAAAGTTGTGTTAAACAAATCTGAGTGCTGTTTTGTTCATATTAAACAATTAATATATATATATATATATATATATATATATATATATGAGTTGTGGCACATTTACATTTTTACATGCACTTTCAATTAGATTTTAGTTTTAAAATGCATTTGACAATAAGTTAGATGATGATGTGCATAAGATTTTGACCAAATTATAAATATTGTTGAACGAATACATATTTTTATTTCAAATAATCGATTTCATTATATTTATATATACAGTAACACTTCATTACGGCGATCAAAAACGATGGAGAATATTGGGTTATTTGACAAAAGCCAAAAAAATGTCCCGAATTTTCCATATTTATTGCCTAAGAATGTAATATCGAATTTAAAGTCGTTTTATTCAAAACTTTTATATCGGAGTGTATAAAAGTGCTCTCTAGAAAAAGTTTTAGAATGTATCTAGTTTCACCCTATCTAACTGAAAAGAGGTGGTTCCATTTGAAATTTTTGAATTATTTGACAAAACCAAAAAAATGTTCCAAATTTTCTATATTTATTGCTTATGAAAAACATTTCCTAGGAAACACTTTTATACACTCCGATATAAAAGTTTTGAATAAAACGATTTTGAATTTGATGATATTTCATTCTTTAGCAATAAATAGAAATTTCGGGACATTTTTGTGGTTTTTGTCAAATAACTCAAAAATTTCTTATGGAACTACCCCTTTTCAGTTAGATGGGATGAAACTAGATACAATGTACTACAGTTATATATACTCCGATACATTTCATGAATACAATTTTTTATCAACATTGAAATAACGAGAGCGTTGTTTTATACAAAACAATATTTTACATAACGAACTCTTATTCTTTTTAATTTCGTATTCCTAGAGACGAATCGAATTACGATTCGAAACGTGTATCATGATCTATCTGTTTATTCGATTCGGACAACAAACGATACAATTCTTTGTGTTTACCTTTGAAGTAGTTACTATATAGAGCTTTCATTCTAATTAATGTTTGACAAAGCTCGAAAGCTCCATAGAGAAATTCCCAGAACAGAGTACTGACATTTCAATACAAAAACGACGGTGGAGGAACGTTTTTGTGCATAAATATTTTATTATGTTCTGTTTTTGTTTTGAAATTAAATAAAATATATTATTATTATAAGGCATAGATGTATTTATTTATATAAAATAAAGTGTAGGTTTGAAAATAGCCTGGGTAGTGCGATGGTAAATGGCAATGACAAGATGTACAAATAGCTAATGAATGCTAAAGAATGAATTTAAAGTCGTTTTATTCAAAACATTTATATCGGAGTGTATAAAACTATTCCTTAGGAAATGTTGCAAATTTTAACTAGTTTCACCCTTTCGAACGCAAAAATAGTGGTTTCATATGAAATTTTTAGGTTATTTGGCAAAAACCAAAAAATGTCCTGAATTTTCTATATTTATAGCTTAAGAATGAAATATCGAATTCAAAGTCGTTTTATTCAAATTTATATCGGAGTGTAGATTTTTAATAAATATAAATATAAATTTAAAACTCTTAGAACTAAATAGTCTGGAAAAAATTATTAAACTTTGAAATTAAAATTTTCATAAGACGTCCACGTTATTTCAGCTACAATGTTTTTGATTATACATATATATTTTTTTGCAAATTTAATTAAATTATTAGTATTATATGTATATCATTAGACAGTTGATAAAATCATCTACAAATCTGTATATAACAAATTAAATCTCTTAAAACAAAATTATGTTTAAAAAATCACCCAAAATTTCAAATTTCCATACTTGTAAACTCTCAAGTCTTCCAGTTGCACTTTTCTACGTTTTGATAAATTTCTAAAACAATTTGTTCAAAAACCTATTATTATACATCATTAGAAAGCTGATAAAATCATCTATAAATTTGTATACAACAATTTCTAACTCTGGGGACAAAATTATTCAAAAAAACGTACAACAATATAATAATATATGTATATAAAAAATAAAATAACTTCTCCTTCCTTGAACGTCATGTATAAAGAATGGATTTTTTATTTGGTGACATTTTTCGATATTAATGTTTATATGTGTTCTAACACATATGCATTATCATACATCATTAAAAAGATAATAAAATTAACTACAAATCTGTATATAACAATTTTTAACCATTGGAACAAAATATATTGAAAAAAAATTAATTAAAGTTTAATGTCTTCCAATTACACATTTTCTACATTTTAATAAATTTCATTGTTTAAACTTTCATACATTATTATACATCATTTAAAAGCTAATGAAATCTACAAAAATTTATATAACAAATTAAAACTCTTGAACAAAATTATATTAAAACTTTAAAATTGAACTTTAGAATTGAATGTTACTTTTATAAGTAACTAGTTACTTATTATTTAAATTAACTAGTAGTTTTGTTTTTAATTGTTATTATATTTTGTTTAATTTTATTAATACTTTTTTCAAATATGTGTATATTATTATATATCATTAAAAAGCTAATAAAATTATCTATAAATCTGTATATAATGAATTATAACATTTACAACAAAATTATGTTTAAAAAATTATCTAAAACTTTAAATTGAGACTTTTGTCGAAGGCCTCTCATAATTAGTCTTCTAGTTACATTTTGATAAATTTCTTAAACAATTTGTTCAAACACCTATACATTATTATACATCATTTAAAAGCTAATAAAATCTACAAAACTTTATATAACAAATTAAAACCTCTGAACAAAATTATATTTAAAAAAAATGTTTGAACTTTAGAATTGAATGTTACTTTTATAATTAACTAGTTACTTATTATTTACATTAACTAGTAGTTTTGTTTTTAATTTTTTTTATATTTTGTTTAATTTTATTAATACTTTTTTCAAATATGTGTATATTATTATATGTAATTAGAAAGCTAATAAAATTATCTATAAATCTGTATATAATGAATTATAACATTTAGAACAAAATTATGTTTAAAAAATTATCTAAAACTTTAAATTGAGATTTTTGTTGAAGACCTCTCATAATTAGTCTTCTAGTTACATTTTTCTAGTTTCGTTTTGCTAAATTTATAAAACAATTTATTCAAACACATAGACATTATTATACATCATTAAAAAGGTAATAAAATTAACTACAAATATGTATATAACAATTTATAACACTTAGAACAAAATTGTATTTAAAAAAATTCAAACTATATAATTGAATACGATATTTCTAATTATCGAAAAAGATATATTTTAGTTATCTTTATTTTACAAAAACCAAAAAAATGTCCCGAATTTTCTATATTTATTGCTTAAGAATGAAATATCGAATTCAAAGTCATTTTATTCAAAATTTTTATATCAGAATGTATAAAAGTGTTACTTAGAAAATCTTGTAAATTTTATCTAGTTTCACCTCACCCTATCTAACTCAAAAAGAGTCTTCATATGAAATTTGTGAGTTATTTGACAAAAACCAAAAAAAATGTCCTAAATTTTCTAATTATTGCTAAAGAATGAAAAATCGAATTCAAAAAATTATTTAAAACTTTTATATCGTAGTGTATAAAAGTGTTTCTTAGGAAATGTTGTAAATTTTATCTAGTTTCATCCTATCTTATTAAAATAGATTGTTTTAATATAAAGTTTGAGTAATTTGGCAAAAACCAAAAAATGTCCCGAATTTTCTATAGAAAAATTACAATTTTTATACATTTCTCTAGAAAGTTTTCTTTCATTTAAATTAATTAATTGCTTAATTATTTGGAAAGTAGTTTTCTATCTATATTTGGTTTTATGAAACCTAAATATGAATGAAAATTATCAGTATGATTTAGTATAATCTGCAATTAATTGGTGATCTGGATTTCATATCATATCATTTAAATGCACCTGGGGATTTAGTTGCATAGTAATTATCCTGCAGGAAGGATTTGCTGAATTGCAATCGCGGATTTTGGATTTTGATTTGAAAGATATCAGTTTGCTATCCATTAGTGTTATTTCTACAATTGCATATAATTATAACTGAATATACTTTATCATATAGTTGCATAAATAAAATAAAAAAGAGAATAATAAGTTCTGGTACGAAAGTTCTTTATCACAAATCGGGGTTTCCACAAAGACGCTTTGCAGAGTCTGCTTTCATTATACTAAATAAAAACAGTATTAATAAACGTAATGATACTCTAGCTTTCGATGCAAAATATCAATATGCGCTCGTTAATATTTATAAATTTTTGCCAAAAAATCTTATATTATTTGCTACAGAAAATTTACAACTTGTCATGTGTATTTTTTTAAATTACTATATTTGTTACAACTGCTAAATAATTTAACATCTAGTAACAAGAATGAACAATAATAAAAAAATATATTTTTTTTAATATTAGTTATCTACTGTAATTTAACATGCTTTTTTTCTTTTTCAGGGCCTTGCAGCAGAGACTTCAGCAAATGCAACAGTTTTAACAATAACAGCCTTTACAATTGAAAGATATGTGGCCATATGCCATCCTTTTTTATCTCACACCATGTCGAAATTATCCAGGGCAGTCAAATATATCATTGCAATTTGGCTACTAGCTCTCTGTCTAGCCATACCGCAGGTAATAATAATTTTATATATATATATATATATATATATATATATATTATTTACATGTGCAAGTATTTTTAATGGATAAGTTTTAACACTAACGCCTGTACTAATTTTTTACATCTCAAAAATCTCACACACAACAATAATTTGCAAGGGCAAAAATGTTTAATTTTGAATTCATTTTGCAAAAGTTTTTGATACTGAAATATTATTTATTGAAGTAAAACTTCTTTAGGCGGGATATGGGTGTAAAAATTTCTTTAGGCTACACGGGTGTAAATCCGTACAAATGCAACGAAAACGCCAACGTGAAGTTGAACACTACGACGCCGTAAGCGCTGATGTCGCGAGTATCCACTCATATCGCGTCATGTCATGCGTAAGTCGAGCGCTAAACCCTATATGAACTTGCATTAATTGAATCACGTTTTTTACAAAAGAAGAGGTTGCCGTATTATGTCCTCATGGAATAAGACTTTTCTTAGAGAATAAATGTGTCATGGAATATAATAAATTTATATTGAATTGAAAGTCTCGTTGAAGACAAAATAATATCTACTGCCACGGATATTTATGTAGGTTGCCGTGCGACAGATCAACAATCATACATTCGTCAGCAGTTTCACAAAAATCGGTTATTGATACCGGGGGTTTGCCGTATGAAATAATTTTAGTTCTGAATAAATTTTACATTATAACAACTAATATTGATGTAAGTGATGGCTTAGCTAATGGTTGTGTAGGAAAATTAGTGTACATAGAACGTGGCGATAATGATGAACTTCTACGTTTATGGTTTGAATTTCCTGGTAAGATAGGTAACAAAATTAGGAAGAAAGCTTCACATCATATTCAAACTCTTAATATCAGTAGAACAGCTGTGCCGATTCTCAGGAGATCTTCATCTATTCCAATGAATAGAAATAAAATCATATTTGCCAAAAGAAATCATTTTCTTTAATGCCATTAATTCTTGCTGGAGATTTCAATGTCAATTTTCGTTCAGAAGAATCTCAACCATTAATTGATTTTTTTAATAATAAATTTAATTTAACAATGAATAATTCTCCATTTGAATCAACCACAAGATATGGCACGACTATTGATGCAGTTTTCTCCAGAAATGTACATAGTTTACAAAGCAAAATTTATGTCTCTCATTTCAGTTATCACAAACCTATTATATCATATATGAAATATGATAGCAATTAATCTATCGCTGTTGTTTTAAACTGTGTTATTGATGTTATGTGATTATTAATATATGATTTTTAAAATTCAAATATGATGTTTTTTATTTTTATCTTAATTGCCTACTCATACAATATTAAAAGTTTTACTTCAATCGCATGTGATCCTTACGCGCACTCTTTTTTTTGCCAAAATGACAATGTACAACCTTTGTTTATGATTCGGCATTTTTATTTTGTAGAATTTAACAGTTTTTGGGTATTTATTCAAATAATTGTGCACAAACCACCAAGAGATAAAAATTAGAAAAAAAAAAGAGTGCGCGTAAGGATCACACGCGATTGAAGTAAAACTTTTAATATTGTATGAGTAGGCAATTAAGATATAAATAAAAAAAACATCATATTTGAATTTTAAAAATCATTTATTAATAATCACATAACATCAATAACACAGTTTAAAACAACATCGATAGATTAATTGCTATCATATTTCATATATGATATAATAGGTTTGTGATAACTAAAATGAGAGACATAAATTTTGCTTTGTAAACTATGTACATTTCTGGAGAAAACTGCATCAATAGTCGTGCCATATCTTGTGGTTGATTCAAATGGAGAATTATTCATTGTTAAATTAAATTTATTATTTAAAAAATCAATTAATGGTTGAGATTCTTCTGAACGAAAATTGACATTGAAATCTCCAGCAAGAATTAATGGTATCTCGTTGTGATTAGTGTTTAAAAGTTTTGCACCCTCATTAGAAAAATGAAGTAACTGCTGATGAAGAAATTTAATAATATTTGATACGTTTTTATTGGGAGAAATTTAAAGGACGACTATAATTAATGTTTGATTCTGAGTGTTCACACAGCGGACAACTGCAATATCACCTACTTGTGTAATTTCATTAGGAATATCCAGTAATATTGTTGGCGCAAGAAACTGCATAGGAGTGGCATTATGAAGAGTATCTGAACATGAATGATAGACAGCTACACCACCTGCTCTTGAGTCCGATCGTTTGTATTGAGTAACGCAGTAATAGTTCTGAATATCAATTCGTTCTTCATTATTAATCCAAGTTTCCGAAAATAACAAAAACGTACAACGTTGTAGCACTTTATCTTGCAGATCAGGCAAATGAGCTCGTAAACTTTGGCAGTTAAAGGAAAACAATGAAATGTCGTTCAAACTTATTATCTCACTCAATTTTTCTTCTTGTGTTATTAATCTACAAGTTGAAAGTCTTTGGAATTCAGTTTTTAAGTTCATTAATCCTGCTGGCCGTTTTCTTCCATGATAAAATTTTTTGAAATGATGAACAATCCATTAATGCTGGTAACTCGTGATAATGCAACATATAGAAGCTGCTGATTATGTGTTTTATTGTATTCATATACAATTTTATCAAAAGTACCACCTTGTGATTTGTGTATTGTGAGTGCACAAGCAGACACTAAAGGAAAATGATTTCTTTTGACAAATATGATTTTATTTCTATTCATTGGAATAGATGAAGATCTCCTGAGAATCGGCACAACTGTCCTACTGATATTAAGAGTTTGAATATGATGTGCAGCTTTCTTTCTAATTTTGTTACCTATCTTACCAGGAAATTCAAACCATAAACGTAGAAGTTCATCATTATCGCCACGTTCTATGTACACTAATTTTCCTACACAACCATTAGCTAAGCCACCACTCACATCAATATTAGTT
This sequence comes from Ctenocephalides felis, assembly GCF_003426905.1. Lineage (NCBI taxonomy): Eukaryota > Metazoa > Arthropoda > Insecta > Siphonaptera > Pulicidae > Ctenocephalides > Ctenocephalides felis. Next base: position 23,036,987 of record NW_020539727.1, read on the forward strand.
GTTATTATGTAAAATTTATTCAGAACTAAAATTATTTCATACGGCAAACCCCCGGTATCAATAACCGATTTTTGTGAAACTGCTGACGAATGTATGATTGTTGATCTGTCGCATGGCAACCTACATAAATATCCGTGGCAGTAGATATTATTTTGTCTTCAACGAGATTCAGTATAAATTTATTATATTCCATGACACATTTATTCTCTAAGAAAAGTCTTATTCCATGAGGACATAACATAAAAAACGTGATTCAATTAATGCAAGTTCATATAGGGTTTAGCGCTCGACTTACGCATGACATGACGCGATATGAGTGGATACTCGCGACATCAGCGCTTACGGCGTCGTAGTGTTCAACTTCACGTTGGCGTTTTCGTTGCATTTGTACGGATTTACACCCGTGTAGCCTGAAGAAATTTTTACACCCATATCGCGCCTAAAGAAGTTTTACTTCAAAAATTGTCTAAGCACAAAATATTTAATTTTACACAAATTCAAAATCACAATTTACCCTTTTTTTGCAAAATTGACTACATACATCTTTTGTTTATGATTCTGCATTTTTATTTTGTTGAATTTAACAATTTTTCTGGATTTATTTAAATAATTGTGTACAAACCACCAAGAGATGAAAATTAGTAATAAACACATTTGTCTAGGCACAAAATATTTAATTTTACACAAATTCAAAATCACAATTTACCCTTTTTTGCAAAACTGACTACATACATTTTTTGTTACTGATTTGGCATTTTTATTTTGTTGAATTTAATACATTTTTGGTTTTTATTGAAATAATAGTGCACAAACTACCAAAAGATAAAAATTAGAAAAAACACATTTGTCTGGCACAAAATATTTAATTCTATACAAATCGAAAATCAAAATTTACACTTTTTTTGCAAAACTGACTACATACATCTTTTGTTTATGATTTGTCATTTTTAATTTGTTGAATTTATTACATTTTTGGTTTTTATTTAAATAATTGTGCACAAGCCACTATAAGATAAAAATTGTAAATTGTAATATATATATATATATATATATATATATATATTATATATATATATATATATATATATATCACACTTTTAATTTTTACGATACAAAATTTATTTATCGAAGACGCTTTGCAGAGTCAGCTTTCATTCTACTAAATAAAAACAGTATTAATAAACGTAAAGATACTCTAGCTTTTGATGCAAAAAATATCAATATGCACTTATTAATATTTATAATTTTTTTTCGAAAAACTTTATATTACTTACTACGGAAAATTTACAACTTATTACGTGTATTTTTTTAATTACTATATTTGTTACAACTGCTAAATAATTTAACATCTAGTAATAATAATGAACAATAGCATAAATTTAAATAAAAAGAGTACAAAATAAAGGATAGAATTTCCATCAAAATGATATCCATAGTATGTTGATTTAATTTAAAATAAAAGCAAATAATAATAATAGTAGAATGAATAAATAAAATAAATAAAATTTCTGAATAATAAAAATAATACTAGAAAAACAATAAAGTGTCTCAAAATGATATCAAAAACCTACTTTATCATTATGTAATTTGCCTACTTTTGGCTTTGTTTCAAGACTGAGTTTTAAATAATTTTAATTAAACATAGTCACGAATTATAAAAACTAAGTTTTGAATGATTGTAATTAAATTTGGTCACGAATGCTTCAAAAACTTTGTATAAAACTGACATGTAAACTTAGGAGAACAATTTATGAGGGGTAATAATTTTACTAAGTCGTTTTATTCAAAACTTTTTATATCGGAATGTATAAAAGTGTTTACTAAAAAATGTTGCAAATTTTATCTAGTTTTACCCTATCTTATTTAAAAAGGGTGGTTCCATATGAAGTTTTTGAGTTATTTGACAACAACCAAAAAAAAAATGTCACAAATTATCTATATATATATATATATTGCTTAAGAATGAAATATCGAATTCAAAGTCGTTTTATTCAAAACTTTTATATCGGAGTTTATAAAAGTGCTTCCGAGAAAATATTGTAAATTATATCTAGTTTTACTCTATCTAACTGAAAAGAGGTAGTTTCGTATGAAATTTTTGAGTTATTTGACAAAACCAATGTCCCGAGTTTTCTATATTTATTACTTATATTTTATTTTATTTTGCCTATATAGGTTATAGGTTATTTACGATCGAAGCATTTGATTTGCCAAAATAAATGTTTGAGACTAGAGTTTGTAAGGTTTGTTTCTAAATTAAGCTTTTTGTAAATTATAGAACACAAAAGCCACAATTATATAATATACCAACAACAAATTTCTCTATTGCAATCACAAATCTTGAACAAAAACTTAACAAATAAATTTGGTATAAAATGTCCAGGTTGAATTTCAGTCTCGATATATATATATATATATATATATATATATATATATATATATATATGTATATGTATATATATATATATATATATATACATCTATTTCTGTATCAATCCAAGTGAATTTTATTTCTGTACAATAACTCACCCTTCAAGGACATCTCTAATACTTTTCTTATGATACAAAAATTTTCATGAATCTTTTTCGCCTTTAGAAGAATATTTTTCCCTCATGTTAAATATTCTGGGTGTTGACTTTATTTTCATTTCGAGTCCTTAAAGTCATGACCGAACATAAATCGAGGAGATTAGATGCTAAATTTATAAAGACTTTGATGTAAAAGACATATGAAATACAGTGGAAAATTTTATCAGAGACAGTAAGAATTATTTTGTTGACTAGGTGTTCTACAATCTTTCTTCGAATCTATTATTTCTACATTACAAATTCTGAACTGCAAATTGATTTACATTGCACTAGTTCATACACCTACAACTGTGTTCTATTATTGTCTCGACAATTTGCACAGTTTTCTCTTACAAAGTATTTTAAAAAGCACAATTTAAATGTACAAAAAATGCAAACATAAAGCAAATTGTAGTGTGAAAGAGTTTTTTTTTGACACGGTTTGAGGAATATCAATCGATGACAAAAAATATTTCACGGTGGAGCAAAACGTGCAGAGAAAAATAAATTTGAAAAATAATACATGGTATTTACACTGAAGTTGCAATTAATATTACAAAGCCTCATAGTATTTAAAAATATTTTTTTATTAATATTCTCGGCATATGTCCCTTATTTTTTTCCTACACGTGCCAAGTAAAACACCTTATTCACCTCTATATAAATTACTCAAAAAGATTTATTCCGGACTTTTTTCCGGCAGCCACTATTTTTCATCCGGCATTGTATCACTTAGGTACAAATGAGGTGAAAACGTTTTATTTTTTCGGAAAAACTTCAGTAAATCACTCGAAAACAAATTGAGGATTTAATAGTAGAAAAGTTTTGTATAAAAAACAAGTAGGAATTGAAATTTCTATGAAAAAGATTTATTTCTGCACTTTTGTATATTTTTTTAATGTAGTTATCATAATTTTATATACAACATTTATATAAACAATTGGGTAATAGAACTCCTAAAACAAAAATGAAAAAACATAAAACAAATTATATAAGAAACCAATTTAAATAGTGACAGGTGTATACTTTGTATAAAAATTTAATCTATGTTTAGTAAAACTACTTTTATTTTATTTAAAAATAAAATTTTAAAGTAATTTTCTATGTAATTACAATGTGTTTTTAATCATGTAAAAGACAAATTGTAAGATTAAACAAGAAAATACTTTGGAGACATTTTAATGAACTATTTCTCTAGAGAGAGTAAATTGTGTAATTTGAATTGTAATATTTATTTTTATTTATTTGTAATTGTTTTTCAGACCCAGTTTTTAAGATTAAAAAAACTGGTAGTATATAGAAATTAATTGAAAGTTCATTATTTGATATAATTAATTTTTGGGTAATAAAACTTAGTTTGCAAATCATTTTACTCAGTAATCAATGTAAAAGGTACAAAGTTTTTTTTACAAAACAGTTAAATTTAATAAATTCAAAAAATGCTATTGGAAATAAAAGTATAAAAAATTGAACTAATTACAAACAAAATAACATTATTTTAGCTTTCAATATTACATTTTTTGTTTTAAAAAATCAAATAAAAATTTTTTTACATTAAAAATAAAAAATAAAATTAAATACTTGTATATTTTGTAAATGGTATTTTGTAGTGTATGGACAACGTGTATTTTTCACAATTTATATATTATTTATTAATAAATTTAAAAAAATGCTATTTTTTGACATCCCATGTGCATAAAACTGCCTAATGGCAAGTTGCTGTTTGTCATAGTTAATTTTTCGGAATTTAAACAAAAAACTTGCGATTTAAAGAAATTAATTAGTTGAAATAGTTTTATGAGATGAAAAAATTTTTTATATATTTTATAATTGCTTTTATCAGATTTTAGTAAATTTTATCTAGTTTTTATCAATGTAAATAAATTATAACGTATCAAAAAAAAAATAAGTTATTTGAACAAATATAGAAAAATATCCGACATCCATATATTGCAAATTATGAAAATACTAAAGTTCGCATTTCAACTACGAAATATTTAAAAACGTTATATGCAAATAGAATTAATTTTTGACACTATATTTTAGTAAATTTTATCTAATTTTTACTAATGTATATACATTTTAATGTTCCAGAAGAAAATTAAAAGTTATTTGAAAAAAGTAGAAAAATATTTCTAAATAATAAAATAAACAAATAAACAAAAAATACTATAGTTTGCAATTCAACTACGAATTCTACTAAATATTAATATCCAAGAGTGAATGACAAATTATACTAGATTTCAATAAATTTTATTGTTTGTTAAGCTTTTAAATTGCTATCATTTGATGCCACATGTGCATAAAAATGCCCATTGGCAAGTTGCTGTTTTCTATATATTTTGCGAAATTTAAAAAAACTTGCAAATCAAACAAAGTAATTAATTTCAATAAATTTTATTACTATTAATTTTGTTAAGCTTCTAAAATTATATTTTTTCATACCCCATATGCATAAAACTGCCTATTGGCAAGTTGCTATTTAACATATTATCAGAAATTTAAAAAAAAATATAATTAATGAAATGTGTGAAGCAAAATATGTCTTTCATCAAATTACCTAAAAATCTGTAAAAGAAAATACTTATATTGTAAAAATACTCAATAATAATAATAATAATGATAATAATAATAATAATACTAATAATAATAATAATAATAATAATAATAATAATAGGCACTTAAATTTGTTAAAATATCAAAAAATAACCTAAAATGTGTTAAATAAAATAATTATATTGTAAAGGTATTGTAAAGATTATTAAAATACTTATTAAATTGTTAAAAAATACTTGCAACGAACTAGTTATATTTAAAAATAGGTAAAACTAACTAAAGGTAAATAAGTTTATAGTAAATAAATTAAATAATAAATAAATAAGTAATAAAATAGCTAATAGTTAATTAAATTATATTAAATCTGCAAAACATTGACTTGAGGCTTATTATAATAATATTATACCGACGGCTTGTAAATAAATCATTAAATAAGTATTAAATATGGAGTACCCCAAGGAATAGTTCTGGGACCATTAGTAGCAATGATCAAAGTTAAAAAAAAAACAATTCAAACCTTTTTAATAGTTTTCAAATTGATATTGAAAATATTGACTTGGGCCTTATTATAATATTATTATACCGACAGCTTGTAAAATAAATATATAAATATATATATATATATATATATATATATACAAATAAGTCTACTATAATTTTATTATGTGTTCATGCAATCACAAAATCTAGAACAACTCCACGTATATAAATTATTTACTTAAATAATCGATTTTCGATTGGGTGAGTTGCATTTTTGAATAAAAACAGTAGCAATTTTTTTCCAAATAATGCATTCGTTATTCAAGTTGTTTATCTATATCTTCATCGTGAGAAAAATTTGCTTCTATCGTATTAAATTTTAATGAAATTATGACTTGGAATATACGAAAGTTTTTCTGGTCGATTGCATTCTAGAGAAAAGTTTACTAAAATATAGTTTTTGTAATTTATCTAGTGTGTAATTTATCTAGTTTATTTATTTCAAAATTGTATATTTGTTATTCAAGTTGTTTTTCTATATCTTTATCGTGAGAAAAATTTACTTCTATCGTATTAAATTTTAATGAAATTATGACTTGGCGAAACGAAAGTTCTTCTGGTCGATTGCATTCTAGAGAAAAGTTTAATAAAATATAGTTTTTGTAATTTATCTAGTTTATTTATTTCAAAATTATATATTTGTTATTCAAGTTGTTTATCTATATCTTCGTTGTGAGAAAAATTTACTTCGTATTAAATTTTAATGAAATTATGACTTGGCAAATACAAAAGTTCTTCTGGTCGATTGCATTCTGGAGAAAAGTTTAATAAAATATAGTTTTTGTAATTTATTTAGCCTCTGTAATGAATCTTTGCAAGCTGCATTGAATTAAAATAAAAAGTTTGAAGTAAATAGAACAAAAATCGGTAGTCGGATCGGATTTAAAACGTGTTTCGTGTGTTTGGTTCATTAATCAAAGAGAAAAGTGAATTGAAACTTTATATAGAAGTATAGATGAACAAATAGAATTTCATGTACATGTATAAAATTTTATATACTTTCCTAAAAAAAATTGTAATAATAATTAGATAAACAAGTGGTACAAGGTTTGAACTTATGAGAACTGTTTTTTTTTTCACATTTTCACACTATATAAATTTGATTTACTTATAAATGAATAAATAAATAAAACTATTTTTTTTCTTTTCCAGGCGATGTCAGTGGGCCTAGTCTACGGCCCAAGGGCCGACGGTGGAACCGACTCCACCGTTTGTGTCTGCGGAGTCGTAGAAACTCCTTTGGTTCCCAGGGCCTTCGAATTATCATCCCTGATATGTTTTCTGGCCCCAATGTTACTTATAAGTGTCCTGTATGCCCTGATTGCGGCCCAACTTCATAGGGCCAGAATTACCGGAGATAACGGCAATGAAAGTAGTGGACATACTATGAATAACCGGAGTACTAGTGTTAGATTACAGGTAAGATTAAAATTTTGATTTCAAAGTCGTTTTATTCAAAACTTTTATATAGAAGTGTATAAAAGTGTTTCCTAGGAAATGTTGCAAATTTTATCTAGTTTTATCCTATCTTACTGAAAATGGGTAGTCCCATATGAAATTTTTGAGTTATTTGACAAAAACAAAAAAAAGACCCGAATTTTTTATATTTATTGCTCAAGAATGAAATATCGAATTCAAAGTCGTTTTATTCAGAACTTTTATATAGGAGTGAATATAATAGTTGGTATGCAAATGTAGTAAGTTTTATCTAGTTTTTGCTGTATTAATGAAAATTATTGTTATCTATACAAAATTTCGAGATATTTCCATTTCCATGTCCGGATTTTTCCATTGCATTTATCAAAATTCCGAACTAAAAGTTGTTTTAAAAATAATACTATATTCTTAATGAATTTGTGAAAATTAGAAGTCAAGGGTATTACTATTCGATGGCAAATTAAAAATGTTTCTAGAACAACTTTTTGAATTACCAAAATATCTGCAATAGTTTTTATAAAATTGCATTTTTACACTTTGCGAATTTTATAAGTTGTAAAAGATCAATATGGATCCTACGAAATCGAAATGTTTAAAAATGCAATATTTCGAGAACGCTTTGATATATTTTAGAAATTCAAAAAGTCGCTTATATAACACTTTCAATTTGCCATCGAACTGTGTTAATCACGATTTGTTGTTTTAACTCTTTCACTGAGAATGCAACATATTAAAACAGTTGACCATCAACTATTATCAATTATTTACAAGTATAGAAATATTCATTTTTGTAGATTTTTTTGTGTACAAAACTATTACGTAATCTCGTTGCTATAAAAAGCTATCGAGTATATTAGATAATCTATAATAAATTGTAGAGACTTAAGGTACCCGATTTAGATATGAATTCACTTAATGCAAGTGGATTGTTCTGTATGCACTTTCGAGATAAGGAATTAATGAAAATTGCATTGGAGGATCGGATAATGATGATGACGATAATGAAGATAGTTTGCAAACTGTATAAGATTATTTTGTATGGTGTTTAGTAGACATATATACATATAAGGGTGGTCCTTATGATGGACATTTACGAATTTTCTTGCTCCCAAGGGCTCAAACGGTTCCAAATTGATAAAGAACAATTCTCTGAAAGTTTTAGCTCTTAATATTAACGTTTAGATAGAGCGCAATTCAATCAAAGTTTGTATGAAAAGAGCATGAAAATTTTTTTTCAAAAATTTTGCAGAGCGTCGAATTTTCTATAAAAAATAACACGAATTTTCACTTTTAATTCATTTGTCGCTAAGTTATACCTAATTTTTTTTTATATTCAAAAATTCTTCTATGCTATTTCCAAACGAAGTTTGATTGAATTGCGCTCTATCTAAAAGTTAATATTAAGAGCTAAAACTTTCAGAGAATTGTTTTTTATCAATTTGGAACCATTTGAGCCCTTGGGAGCAAGGAAATTCAAAAATGTCCACATTAAGGACCACCCTAATATATATATATATATATATATATATATATATATATATTTATTTAAATCAATATTCGAAACATTGTTTAATATTACTTGATAATTTTCACAATGCAAGGAAGTATCGTTGCGCTTCTTGATGCTTATTTTGTCTATTTGAATGAAGCAAAACTTCTTTAGGCGCGACTAAGGTGTAAATCCGTACAAATTCAACGGAAGTGCGTTACGGCAGAGGAGATAAGATAATAATTTGATTTGTCATTTGCTCTGGATGATATCATTTCTATACGGGTCGATTGTGATTAGTCGTGGTGTATGTGAATAGAGATCTGTCGTTGTATGCGTATCGATATCAACAAGGAAATCGGCATGGATAGATAAACATTTTAAAGTTACATCGTAGTACAAATCTTGATTCAATGAAAAATGCCTGAATCAGAAGAATATTTTACCCTGTTCCTTGATAATAATTAAACAAATTAAACATTTGTGCCGTGTACTAAACGTAAGTTCATTGATCAGAAATGATTTCTATATTATTCGTAGTTTCTATAAAGTTTTGAAGTTATTGAAATGGAAAATTTTTTTTAGGCAAGACAGATATTACATCTGTTTAAAGAATGAGATTATATCGCCAGCGAAAAAGTAAAAAAAAACAAGCAGTCAATGAATGTATGTTAATTTTAATTACATGAAGTTCTTCAAACACAATTATTACATGTTGATGAGTGTAGTTGCAAAAACAATATTTGTTTAGCCGTTGTTTAACATAATTCACTATATATTCATAATATATAATATTTATTTTGGTTAGCTTGTCAATAGAGTCCCTTTACTCATTAATTTTAGGTTGCTCGTCAGTAGAGTCCGTTCACTGATTTATTTTGGTTAGTTTGTCAGTAGAGTCTCTTTACTAATTTATTTTAGTTTGCTCGTCAGTAGAGCCCCTTTACTAATTTATTTTGGTTAGCTTGTCAGTAGAGTCCCTTTACTAATTTATTTTAGTTTGCTTAATGAAGGTTCATTTCTAAATGCTAATTACAATGACAAACCGATCATGTCGTATTTGAAGTATGACTGTAATTACATTGTTTTCAAATATTATATATATTTTTAATGCTATTATAAATATATAATTTATAATTTATTATTATATAAATGTGTATAATGGTCGATACTAATAAATGTGCGCATCACGACGAGTGTTACTATATTACTAATAAACAATTATTCGAAATTGTTATATGATGTATTTATTTTTACTTAAATGCCATATTGTACAGTAGCAAATAAGCTTTACTTCAATCGCGTGTGAACCTTACGCGCACTCTTTTTTTATATAATTAGTGATCAATGTTCGATTTTAGTTCTTAATTTTGGAATTGCTATAATGTAGTTTCGGGCGTTTTTTGGGTTATGTACTGTTTTACCCACATAAATTGCATTGCAAGTTTTACAATAAATTTAATATATGTATTATATATATATATATATATATATATATATATATGTATAATTTCAAGAACTCATTTGTCCCGAAAGCACGTGCTCACGCCCACTCTACATCTAAATTATTCAAACACGGCGGAGCTTTCGGAAGGATCAAGTGCAGTAGTAATGATAATTGAAATGGGAAACAAAATAATGTGATTTTGCATGTTTAAATGCAGTGGTTTTAGTTTGCTTTTAGTAAATATCCCGTAGGGTGTGATTAGAATAGTTTTCGTAGTAAAGGACTATCTAAGAGAGGATATTGCGCCTGTAAATGCTTCCGGACTGTTTGTTCCGGGTTTGGCCAAGTACTTCCTATTGGAAGACTTAAGTGCAATTATCGATTTTGCGTATACACAATATAATATAAACCTTGAAAATAAAATTAAAATTGAAAATAAAATAAAATGAAATTTTTATTGTGCAATATAGTAATTACATTTTTGTTAGAAAAAGAAGCCAATATAAAATTTGAATACTATACAGCTGAGTATTAAATATGGAGTACCTCAAGGAATGGTTCTGGGACCACTATGGTAGCAATGATCGAAATTAAATAAAAAAAATCGATTTAAAACTCTTGACAGTTTTGTAATTGATACTCAGTTTAGTTTTCATTACCGATTGTGTTATTCGATGCTTCCTATATAAGTATGCAAATTAATGTTTCACTTTTAGTGAAAGAGTTAAAATCACATATCGTGATTAACACAGTTCGATGGCAAATTAAAAATGTTATATAAGCGACTTTTTGAATTTCTAAAATATCTCAAAGCGTTCACGAGATATTGCAATTTTAAACATTTCGATTTTGCCGGATTCATATTGACTTTTTACAACTTATAAAATTTGCAAAGTGTAAAAATGCGATTTTATATAATCTATTGTAGATATTTTGGTGATTCAAAAAATGGTTCTAAAAGCATTTTTAATTTGCCATCGAATAGTAATACTCTCGATTTCCACTTTTCTCAAATTTAAACTTCAAGGATCTGATGAAATAGTTAAAAATGCAAATGATAGTATTTCTATAGCCAACTAATATATTTTTGAAGCTTGTTTTTTCATTATTCATTCTGTTATTTGATGCTTTCTATATGAGTATGCAAATTTAGGTTGCATTCTCAGTGAACGAGTTAAAACAACAAATCGTGATTAACACAGTTCGATGGCAAATTGAAAGTATTATATAAGGGACTTTTTGAATTTCTAAAATATCTCTAAGCGTTCTCGAGATATTGCATTTTTAAATATTTCGATTTCGAAGGATCCATATTGATTTTTTACAACTCATAAAATTTGCAAAGTGCAAAAATGCAATTTTATAAAAACTATTGCAGATATTTTGGTGATTCAAAAAATTGTTCTAGAAGCATTTTTAATTTGCCATCGAATCGTAATACCCTCGATGCTCAATTTTTACTAGTTCCTCAAGAATGTAAAAATACATAAATAAATCTTCAGGATTTGAAGAAATAGTTAACAATGCTAGTCGATAGAATGTGTCTCTATAGTTAATTATTATATTTTTAAGGTAATTTTTCATTACCGATTGTGTTATTTGATGATTTCTATATGAGTATGCATATTTAAGTTGTTTTCTTAGCGAAAGAGTTAAAACAACAAATCGTGATTAACACAGTTCGATGGCAAATTAAAAATGTTATATAAGCGACTTTTTGAATTTATAAAATATCTCAAAGCGTTCTCGAGATATTGCATTTTTAAACATTTCGATTTCGCAGGATCCATATTGATTTTTTACAACTTATAAAATTTGCAAAGTGTAAAAATGCAATTTTATAAAAACTATTGCAGATATTTTGGTGATTCAAAAAGTTGTTCTAGTAACATTTTTAATTTGCCATAGTAATATCCTTGATTTCAAATTTTCACAAGTTCGACAAGAATATATTATTATTTTTGAAACAACTTTGAAATCGAAATATATTATTATATTTTTATTATTTTTATAATACCTCATTGTATATAGCATTCAAACAAACAACACATCCTTATACACTTAAAGTGTTAATATTTTTGATTCTCTAGAAATTGTTTAGAATATACCTTACTTGGGAAAACAATATTTGCCGGGTCAGCTAGTATATTAATATAAAACTCACGTTAAATTTTTAAGAAAACTAGTGGGGTGGGTGGCATCGTGCCTTAAGGCAAATTGCTGGAACTTCCCGTACCGTAACGAAATGTTCGAGGAATATTGAATGTTTTCAAATAGATTATTATAAATATTTTAGCATTGTCTAATATTTATAAGAATTATATAAACTGAATTGCAAAGTTGAAATTATTTGTTTAAAGTATATTAGAACTTCAGTCAGAATTATAAATAAAATCTGAATTATTTTCGATATACAAAAAATTAAAAAAAAAAAAAATGGAACAAAATTTTTTTTTCCAAAATCAATTATTTTGTTAAGAAAAGCAGAAAGTTCTTTGAATCAATTGAATCGGACGCTTAGTTCTCTCAAAAACTGCCATTTTTTGTACATTTTGCTCTGTATCTTTGAAATGGCTGGGCCTGCCTTTGCCTAAAACTAATCAGCACATCTCCCTATCAATAGGGATTGAATGATTTTTAAACAATTCAAATCGGTTGACCCGTGCGCCCGAAAACGTGGACGAAAAAATGCGGACACACAAAACACACACACACATCCATTTAGTTTCTGAGGTATGCCTTAAAAATGTTCAGAAACCTTCAAAACGTCGAGAAATGCAAAAAAATTTTGATTCTCGGCCCATTACTATAACTTACCCTACGGGAAGTTAATTATACCCTGTTTTGCAAAGTGCCTATTGGCAAGTTGCTGTGTGTTGTATATTTTTCAGATTTTTTCAAGAAATTTTCGAAAGAATCTATTTTTTTTTTCAGTGTAATCCGAACAAATCATCCTTCGGCAAAACGATAGTTATATTAGAGCCGTCCTCCGGCAGAGGCGGCGGCGCCCCCGGAGGCCCCGGAGGAAATGGAGGCTCCACCGGAGCCGCCGGAGCTTTTATACCTCGTGTCGCCTCCTATGGCGGCAGAAGCCTTAGTGGCAGTGGGAGGCGAAAAAGGACTCCCGGAGGCGTCCGAAACGCTCAACAAAAAGCCACCAGACACGTAGTTAGAATGCTGGGTGAGTCTTAGAAATTTCAAATCATCCTGAATCGTTTGATACTAATATTAGCATAAGACGAAATATCGAATTCAGAGTCGTTTTATTCAAAACTTTTATATCGGTGTGTATAAAAGTGTTTTTTAGGAAATATTGTAAATTTTATCTAGTTGCACCCTGTCTAACTGAAAAGGGGTGGTTTTGTATGAAATTTTTGAGTTATTTGACAAAATCCAAATGAAATGAATATAATAATAAAAAATATCGTCAATAATGAGAAACCGACATATTTAATTTAAATGATTTTTTAGTATAAAATTTTAAACTAAAAATGATTACAAGACTTTTGTATTGCAATTAATTCTTGAATATGCAAGGGATAGTACCACAGATATATTTCATATGTATATATATATATATATATATATATATATATATATACTAGCTGATCCGGCAAACGTTGTTTTGTCATCAAAAATATTTTGCCGCTTTGCAGAAGATCTTATAATATACATGATATATTAATAATATTATATTTTAATTACGCTAATTTTTTTACACTTTGGTAATTAATTCCAACGCTATCATAGTGTTTTGTTTATTTTAATTTTGTATATGTCAAATAGTTAATATTTACTATATTGCATTTTTTTTTAATCAGTGAATAAATTAGATTTTAGTCTAAATCAACGCAGTACTATTACCTAAATATACATTTTTTTATAAAAATATCTGATTTTTTACATTTGCATTTAATTTAAAAATAGTGAATGTCAATTTCATATATCCAATATGCACTAAATTTATAAATGTCAAAATATTTCCTTTTTTGTCGAAAATTAATATAATATGATATAATTTATTTTTCAATAATGTTTTCTATCTATAATTTGTTTGGCAATATTGCCTATAACATAACTTGGAATAATTAATGTATATTTGTTTCTTATTGATGCCGTTAAAACCTCAATTTTTTTGAACTGTCAATATTTTGTTTATGATTAATTTTAAATTCAAGATGCCGCTTTTTTATTGTGATCTATAATGTTTTGATGAATATCCAAAATAATTTATAAGCTAATCAAATAAATATAAATTATAAATCTATTTATCTAATTATATTCATAAATATTGACAAATGACATTGCACTTTTTTTCGTGTCAACATTTATTTAAATTTTTAAGCATTAATTTTTAATTAGATTTAAAACTATAAACAGTGATTTTGAATATAGCATTTCATCTAATTTGGATATAAATGCTGGATATATCTATATATGTATGTTTTTGAATTATATTTGAACTGTCAAATTTTTTTTTCAAAAATCATAAATCATTTTTTCTCGAATTTTCCATACATTTTGACATTTTTCTTTTTAGTGTTTTGTTTTTTTTTGGTCAATTTTTGTCAATTTTTGTCAATTTTTTTTGAAATTTATAAAAATTATATATTTATATTTTAAATTTATCTTTCAAAATTTCCTATAACCTAAATTGGATATATATACACACGATGAGCCAATAAAATTTAAAATCGGTTCAGTAGTTTGGGCGTTCATCGCAAACCAACATCATGACCCGAGATTTATATATATATATATAGATATATATATATATATATATATATATATATATATATATATATAATAAAATTCGCGATCTTTACGACAGCAATTTGCTGACAATGCATAATAAAAAGCAGAAAGCATCATTTATTCATTCGGCGCTTTCTAAATCAATAATGCCATTTTATTGATCGTAAACCAATAAATACGAATTAGGCAATTTTATTTACTAGAAGATTAATAGGACTATATATATTCGAATAAGATTTGACTCTTATCTTATACTACAATATAAGTGGATAAGAAAAAAAGTAAAATTTGTGAGTAATTTGACAAAAACGATAAAAATGTCACAAATTTCTATGTTTATTGCTTAAGAATGAAATATCGAATTCAAAGTCGTTTTAGTCAAAACTTTTATATCTGAGTGTATCTAACTTAAAAAAATGCCTTTATATGAATTTTTGAGTTATTTGACAAAAACCAAAAAAAAAATGTCCTGAATTTTCTAAAAGTATTTATTAATTATTTATTCTTAAATTATTCATTTCTTCATTACATCTCTTGTAACTTATGAACTATTTCTCTAATTTAAATGAAATATTTAGCAAAATATTTCAAAATTAAATAGTAAATATTATTTTTTAACATCGTAAAACACTTTGAGCAGTGGTTTCCAAAGTGTGGCCCCCGGAGACAACAACATTGCAACAAGATTGCAATTAAAAAGTTATGATTTACGCACATTTTTTCCAGAAATATTACTATAGACTTTAGCCATATATATATATATATATATATATATATATATATATATATATAATATGTATGTATTTTAACGGCTAAATAGCATATAATAAACGTCATTAACGTTATATCGTAAAATCCGTGTAACGGCTTTTACTCGCCATAAAAATGTATTTGAACGTCTCTGACGCAAATTAAATTGCTAATTTGTAACTACATAGAAAAATAATATATATTAGTAATTTAATAATCCTATAAAATTATAATAAGTAATGTTAAACAAGAAAAAATGAGTATTATTTATTTTTCTCGAACACTTCAATAGTTATAATGAAAAACCAGCAAAAATGCAAGAGCGAATTCACTGATAAAATTTAATCAAGTGCCAAATTCAACTCTAATTTTTGTTAAATTAAAGTTTTCAGACAAATTTATGGTATATGAAAAAGTTTCTTAGAATTTTATGAGCTATAAAATTGGTATAGAAAAAATTTTGTAAATACTTTGGAATACTGCAATTTACTTTAATTACAATTCAGACTAGATGTTATATTTTTATTATTTTTTAAATTATATTTCACATTTTCGGAGTCAATTTCCCTTTCAATAATCCTTTCTAAAGTGTTTCTGCCTAATTTAGAAATGAAGTAATGACAATAAAAGGATTTATACCGTATTTATTCCGTTTAATTAAGATTTATGTGAAAGATTCACTTCGGGATCATTAATTATTCTGATTGAATGAAAAGATCGTTACCCAATTTCTTTGGAATTGAAAATTGTAAGGAAAACGGTGGAGGAATTATATATAAATATATATATATATATATATATATATATATATAATTTTGTTCTGCGATATAACTTCAATTACATTTTATAAAAAATGTACTAAATTTTTTCACCATGATTTTTTGTTTTATAATTTTATTTTTTCACGTTGATTCAAGTTTTTGTAGTTTGTCAAATAAAAATTTAATTTTCTTTATTCACGTATGTTTATTTTTTATATACTATAAGATAGTATTAATTTTATTTTTATATTGTATATAAAATGTGCAAAAATGCATATTACACGATAAATATACATGAAATTCAAGTTGAGCTTTATAGCAAATTTTTATTTACTAATATTTTGTTTAAACATTTAATATTTTAATACTAGAAATTTTTAAAAAATATAATGTACTATGAAACCGTTTCAAAGCACAATTTTATTCTAGAACAAATTTGTAAGATATTTTACTTTAAACAAAATTACTTTAAACAAAATTACGTCCTTAATATGTACGATCAGATTTACTCAAGAAGTGCTGGCTTTAAAAGTGATTTTTATTAAATAAAAGTTTTTATACAAATTTATGCTATAAGAAAAAGTTATTAAAAATTTTATAGGCTTTAATTTTAAGTTTAAGACAGTTTTTATTTTTTTGCAACAATTCAATAGTTATTTTGAAAAAAAAACAGCAAAAATGCAAGAGCGAATTTTTATGACAAAATTTAATCAAGAGCAAATTTACTGACAAAATTTAATCGAGTGCCAAATTCAACTGTAATTTTCGTTAAATAAAAGTTTTTATTTAAATTTATGTTATATGAAAAGGTTATTAAGAAGTTTTTAGGCTTTAATTTTGTTTAAGACAGTTTTTATTTTTTTGCAACACTTCAAAAGTTATTTTGAAAAAAGAGTAAAAATACAAGAGTGAATTTACTGACAAAATTTAATCAAGAGCAAATTTACTGACAAAATTTAATCGAGTGCCAAATTCAACTGTAATTTTCGTTAAATAAAAGTATTTATATAAATTTATGTTATATGAAAAGGTTATTAAGAAGTTTTTAAGCTTAAATTTTGTCAGATATTTATTTTTCTGCGCTTCAAAAGTTATATTGAAAAAAAGAGTGAAAATGCAAGAGCAAATTTACTGACAAAATTTAATCAAGAGGAAATTAACTGTCAAAATTTAATCAAGCGCCAAATTCAACTTTAATTTTTGTTAAATAAAAGTTTTTACACATTTTTATGATATGAGAAAAGTTATTAAGAATTTTGTGAGCTTTAATTTTGCCAAAGACAGTTTTTTTTTCTGTAACACTTCAAAAGTTATATTAGAAAAAGTGTAAAAATGTAAAAGCAAATTCAATAGAAAACTGTCTTAGACTCAAGCTCATTTTCTACAGGAGTATTTAAGATATTTAATTACAAATTTAAAAAAAAATCTGTAATATATATATATATATATATATATATATTTACAAAATTTAAATTAAATTTATGTCGACTTTAAGCCAAACTAGCTTTCAAATTTACAACTATTCGCCGATGCAGTTTTCATGCAAAATTATCATATTTATTGCATTTCTGGTTTTGCATTTGCAAATCCATATCGATATCCAGAAATATATTCCAAATTTGTATTATATATCATATATATATATATATATATATATATATATATATATATATATAGATTTTCTCCTAAGTATAAATTTCTTGGAGGAAATCTCTTTAATATTCAGTTTTGTGTACTAATTCTGGTTCATGTAAATTTGTAACTAATTTGTAATATATAATACACACATCGTTATCCTTTACTTAGAATATGGTAATTTCTGAATATAATTAATTCGAAAATTCATATATCCTTTTGTTTATTATAATTTTGTGGAAAGTGAGTCAGGAAAGTTAGGAAACGATACAAGAAGTTTGAAATGAAAATTTTGCATAAATGTAAAATTTAACTAATTTAATATAATTTAATTTTATATTTCTTTTTTCATTGCTTTATTTAAGTAAAGTTTAATTATTATTATTTATTGCATTACTTAAATTTTCTTGTATTTATTTTGATACAAAAGTACATGGGCTTTCTTT
Source organism: Ctenocephalides felis (assembly GCF_003426905.1). Classification (NCBI taxonomy): domain Eukaryota; kingdom Metazoa; phylum Arthropoda; class Insecta; order Siphonaptera; family Pulicidae; genus Ctenocephalides; species Ctenocephalides felis. Next base: position 23,055,371 of record NW_020539727.1, read on the forward strand.
AGATAGCATAAATTTTTCTATTAATCTCTTTTGTTTTAAATACATATATATTTTGACTAAATACATGGTATAAAAATGAATTATAATATATAAAGAATTATTTTTATTTATTATTAATTACATTTATGTATTTGCAAACCCAAAAAATGTAGGCTATAAAACTCGCTTTTAGAAATTCTCAACTCAATTAATTTTGTCTACTGTATAATTTTTTTTGGATTCTTACTTTGAATTTTGTGTATTCAAAGTATTTGTTTTCCGAAAACTGTATTGAATTTTTTTCTAAAAACAGCTTTGTAAATATGTAGGTTAAATTTGTCTATATATATATATATATATATATATATATATATATATATATAAAGTTTTCTACAAAGAAACAAATTTAAAAGCCATGTCCTTTTCTGACCACATTTTACGACATCGTCGTAAAATCTTCACCACAGGAATAGATTTTTTTGCTTTTACTTTTCAATCTTTATATAAATAATATATACATTATATACATGTATATATACACCTTTGTCACACACAAAAACAGGGCTGTACTCAGTAAAAAAAATTCAGCAAAATTTTAATAAAATTAAAACAGTTTATTTTTACTTTCTTGTAAAGGCAATTTTAGGTCGTATTTTTCAATTTAATTAATAGTAAATATTAATATCTTATTTATATACTAATGAATTAATATAATGTTCACATTTTAGCCTATTGGCAAGTTGCACTAAATTTGAAAAAATAAGAAACTAGAGAATCAGAAATATGGAATTTGTTTTGGTGTTTGCAAAAAATTATTAGTGCACAATTTCTTTTTTATATTTTTATATAAATTATTTTTTAGTGATTTTTAACATAGTTTATCATGATATAGTTCATATATATTTTTATTATATAAATATTTGGAAAACTTACAAATAAAATTTGTATGCATTTTATTAATCCACTTTTTCTCTTGAATTTTTAATTCAATTTTGTAGAATAATTTTTTAAACATAGTTACAATGATACAGTTTAAATATATTTTTTGGGTTTTCATCAAATATATTATTATTATTTAAATTTTTATAAATTTTACAATAAAACTTTTTGTTCATATTTGTATTTTGTGGAGTTAATTTTTTCAAAACAATATTTTTTTTACCAATAAATTATAGTTTTTGGTAGACAAACAGTTGATACTATTTTTGGGAAAATAATTTTAAATACTCTTCAACAACTTATTAAAATTTCTGACAGTTTTTTTTTCAATTTTATACTATATATACTCTATGCATTATAATATTATAATTATCGACACATGTCTGAATAATATAATTAAATAAAAATATTTAGTACAATTTTAGGATAATAATTTCAAATATTTATTCAAAAACTTTTCTATATTTCTGACCTCAAAAAATATACTTAGGGCCACAAATTTCACAGATTTTTATTATATTTTCCTAAAGTTCGGTCCTGTAAGGTGTTTATATAAGCTTTTAATACAATACGCCCACCTATTTTTGATGTTTGTGTATATTTTGTGAATAATAATGCAAAAAGGCCATAAATTTTGTTCTTCGTAAGATTTTAGTACCGAAACGGCCTTTTCAGCAGCGAATAAAAAAGATAATAAAATAAATATAAGGACGAACGAAAAGCTCGATTTTACTTTTTTAATGTAGAATAAATAGACTCACATTTGTATATATATATATATATATATATATATATATACATACATACATAAATTTATTAAAATATTTACACGTTTCTATATAACAAGTCAAATATGCTTTCGTGATTGCCTTATCAAATATTTGTAGAACTTGATCAAACTTTTGTAATATACTTTTGTGGGTACATTTCCTAACAAAATGGACATAGTTTTTGGTAATTAAGGCTAAAATTAATGAACTAAGCTCATTAATTATATATACATACATGTATATATATATATATATATATATATTAAAATTTAATAATTAACTATTAGTGAATATTTACTAGTGAACTTTTCCATTGCAAGTATTGATAGCAATTAAGCTCATTTACGCTTATTGTCTGTATTTGATTGCGATTTTCAAGTATACGGAGTTGTTGTAGGGTTGTATAATATTAGAAAAAGTTTTTGCTTATGCAATTTTGTGTGAATTTGTTGAATATTTCATTTAAATCTGACAAACGGTTTAAAAGTTACAAGATATATAATAAATAACTACACAATTCTTGTAATTAAGCTCATTCCATGCTCATTGTCTGTATTCAAGTGCGATTTTAAAGTACACCAAGTTGCGGTAGGATTATATAATATTAGAAAAAGTTTTTGTTTGTTTAATTTTTTATATATTTGTTGAATATTGCATTTAAATCTGCCAAACGGTTTAAAAGTTACAAGATATATAATATATAAGTACACAATTTTTGTAATTAAGCTCATTTATACTCATTGCATTCGAGTGTGATTTTAAAGTATACCGAGTTGGTGTAGAGCTATATAATATTAGAAAAAGTTTTTGTATATGCAATTTTGTGTAAATGTGTTGAATATTTGATTCAAATCTGACACACGGTTTAGAAGTTACAAGATCTATAATATATAAGTACACAATTTTTGTAATTGAGCTCATTTATACTCATTGTATTCGTGTGCGACTTTAAAGTATACAGAGTTGTTGTAGGGTTCTATAATATTAGACAAAGTTTAGGGTTTTGCCTTTTTGTATATATTTGTTGAATATTTGATTCAAATCTGACACATGGTTTAGAAGTTACAAGAGATATAATAAGTGCACAATTTTGCAATAAAGCTCTTTCATACTCATTGTATTCGAGTTCAATTTTAAAGTATACCGAGTTGCTGTAGGGTTGTATAATATCAGAAAAAGTTTTGTTTATGCAATTTTGTGTGAATTTGTTGAATAATTCATTCATATTTGACAAACGGTTTTGTAATTAAGCTTATTCATACTCTAGTATTCGAATGCAATTTTAAATATTTTATTGTCTTTATTTAATTGCGATTTTAAAGTATACTGAGTTGCTGTAGGGTTGTATAATATTAGAAAAAGTTTTTGTTTATGCAATTTTGTATACATTTGTTGAATATTTGATTCAAATCTGACAAACGGTTTAGAAGTTACAAGAGATGTAATAACTAAGTGCACAATTTTGCAATAAAGCTCATTCTTATACTCATTGTATTCGAGTTCAATTTTAAAGTATACTGAGTTGCTGTAGGGTTGTATAATATTAGAAAAAGTTTTTGTTTATGAAATTTCATATAAATATGTTGAATATTTCATTCAAATCCGACAAACGGTTTAAAAGTTACAAGAGATATAATAAATGAATGCATAATCCAGATGCAACACTACACCAAAGCTCACTTATGTAAATTGTTAGTATCTGTATCGATTTTAAAGTACACCGAGTTGGTTAGGTACTTATAATATTAGAAAAAAATATAGTTCATGTAATTTTCCACATATTTGTCATATATTTCATTTAAATCGCACAAACGGTTTAAAAGTTACAACAGACACAATAAATAAATGCATTATTTTATCACCGACATTTAAATAAATTATTTATTACGTTTAACTCTAATTTATTTGAACTTCCAGCTAACAATTTAGATTTAATTTAATCTCGTACGCCACTGTGTTAATTCTCTGCAAAATCCTTCGAATGCAAATGCAATTATTGACATCTGGGAAATGCAATTTAGTGCAATTTGAAATTATTAAATTGCATATACTTTCATTTAAAATGGTAAAAGGAAAATTATGTAGGTGGAATTATATAAATATATCAGTGAGTTTATAATTAAAATTATATGCATGTTAAAATACCTTTGTGGTGTAAAATTTAATTTAAATTTAATTTTACACCATCTATAAATAATTTGCAATTTATTTTTTATCCAATACAATATAATTTTTATTTAATATTCAATTTATTATTATTGCATTTAATTATTTCTTTATCAATTTATTTTTAAATCCATCTCTGTTTTTCAATTTTCGTTCGAAAAGCAATTTTGTCGACACGAATTCTTATGTCGTTAAATTAGATCGACATTATTAGATTAATTATTCGGAAAGTAGGATCAAAATTTAGGAATTTTTCACCCTGGTCTCCCCTATTTTGTAATTGATTGATGATTGATGAGCAGAACAAGCCTAAAAGTTCCCTAAACGACATCAAGATGAAAAATTGATGGAAGTTTAATTTTTGTAATGGCTTTAATATTGGAAACGATTTTTGGGTATACCGAGTTGTTGTAGGATTTTTTGTTGTCAGAAAAAGTTTTAGATGGTTTAATTTACAACAAATTTGTCTAATACATTAGTAACTTACGACAAATAGTTTAAAAGTTATGTATAATTTACCAAAACAGAGCACTTTTCTTACTTACAAATGTCAACAAATTAGGAAAGCTCATAAGTTTGTCGTTTAAAAGTATACCGAGTTGCTTTAGAGATTTCTGTTGTTAAGAAAAGTTGTAGATTATTTAATTTACAATATTTTTGATAAAAAAATCATTTGCTTATAACAAATAGTTCAAAAGTTATGAATAATTTACCAAACCAGTGCACTTTTCTTACTTACAAATGTTCAACGAATTACGAAAGCTCATAAGTTTGATGTATAAAAGTATACCGATTTGCTTTAGGGTTTGTTGTTGTTGAGAAAAGTTGTGAATTATTCAATTTACAATATTTTTGTTAAAAAAATTATATGCCTATAACAAATAGTTCAAAAGTTATAAATGATTTACGAAACCAGTGCACTTTTCTTACTTACAAATGTTCGACAAATTACGAAAGCTCATAAGTTTGGCGTTTAAATTATACCGAGTTGCTTTAGGGTTTGCTGTTGTTAAGAAAAGTTGTAGATTATTGAATTCACAATAATTTTGTTAAAGAAATTATTTGCTTATAACAAATGGTTCAAAAGTTATAAATAATTTACCAAACAAATGCACCATAATGCATTACTAGTGTTAATTTACAAGGAATATTGAACATAAGTGGTTTTTCAATTGTTGTTTTAGAGTATACCGAGTTGCTGTAGAGTCCTTATATATTAGAAAAAGTCGTAGATTATTAAATTTCAAACAAATTTGTCGTACACATTATTCATCTATCACAAATAGTTTAAAAGTTATGAATAATTTACCAAACAAATACACCATAATTCATTACTAGTGTTGATTTACAAGGAATATTATTCAAAGTGATTTTTCAATTGTTGTTTTAGAGTATACCGAGTTGATTTGGGGTTTTTGTATGTTAGAAAAAAATTAGATAATTGATTTTTAAACAAATTTGTCTAATATATTATTTATATAAATCAATTCGTGTAAATTCTGTGAACGATAACAACAAAAAATGTACTCTTATGCAAATGGTCTTATTTAAATTGCCATTTTCAAGTATACCATATTCTTGTGATATTTTATTAAATATAACTTTTATATATTATCTATAAATAGTATAAATCACAAATTATTATTTCAGTTTGTAAAAACCAATAATAATTTTTATAACTTTATGGGACATTTATTTTAAATTAAATTTCTTTTGAAAATTTTTTGTTTAGATAAAAAGTTCACAATAGAAAAATATATTCGTAAATCTGTACAAAACCGCAACATTTATATTTTTATTTTTACCTTGTATTTTATTTTTGTAGATATTTCTTTGAACATGCAATGATAATTAAAAAACTACAATTTTATGCAAAAGTTTATGTAAATTTCATTTATCTAAAATAAGTTTTTTGTGTCTCCACCCGGAAAAGAATTTTGTTCGGAAATCTAAAATAAAAATAAAATTGCAAATAGTAACATTCGTATATAAAATAATTGTTTGTGATTTAATGCAAAACCGCAGAAGAAAAAACTTGGAAAATGGAAATGAATAATAATATATATATATATATATATATATATACATACTTAGATTTTTACATATATTTTCTGAATTAAAATAAATTATTCCTCATGTTTTTATTTCGGCGAACAAAATAAAGATTCTTCTCGGATTATTTTTAACGATGATGCATTTTTTATTTTATTAGAGAAGAGTTATAAAGATAAATCGTGCAGAAACATGAAAATATATCAAAAATGGCATAATAATTATAAATTTAGACTTCATAATATATTTTATATTTAGAGACAACGTTGTAGTAATAAAGCATAATATTTTATCTGGTTGATAATTCATGAAATACAATATCTTTTGTATTATATCATGTTTTTGTTCTAAATTCGACGATAATAAATTATGACCGGTCATAATTTATATTTGAGTGGATTTAGGAGATAATATTATGCTAAAATATATTTTTTACTTATATATATATATATATATATATATATTTACATACTTGCATTTTTTTGCCTGAAATACTATGTTTCATTTTTTATTTTTTACTTTTTTAGATTAGTTTCCAATTTAGTTTTACGTTTTTCTAAGACAAATATTTTACGGAAAAATGTAGAAGATATCAAATAAAATATATAAAATAGCAAAATCTCATTTCATTATACGTTTAAAGATCCAAGAAGCATTTTAGAATGAAAATTCGATTTTGCGAACAAAACTCGTTAAAGTTTTTTTTACTCTTTTCAATCTTGACGTTCTTTACGATGATTAAATTTTTTAGAAAATTACCATGTCCAAAAGCAATTGTAATAATTTCACTATTTTATACTTAAATGTGTATACTTTGATAAAAAATTATAAAAAACACAAATTTGTTCTGGAAATAATTATTAAAAATTATTAAACAGAGGAAAATAAAATCATTAATAAAAAATAATTCTTTACGAATTTTTTTTTATTAAAATTACACCTGTCTTTTGTGTCATTGTTGTTATAATGCTAGATAATTTTTTCAAAAATATTTTAATTTTTTTGCATATTTTTTAAATTTTTTTTCTTTTTTCCAGTGGCAGTGGTAGCCGGTTTTTTCGTCTGTTGGGCCCCCTTTCACGCCCAAAGATTATTAGCAATTTATTACGATGTTTCAAGTGGACCCACAGTGGTGGCGATTTATAAAATTTTAACATATGTTTCGGGGGTCCTTTATTATGCCTCTACTTGTGTGAATCCGCTCCTGTACAACATTATGAGCAACAAATTCAGGGAAGCATTCAAGGTAAGGGTAATAGATTAATGCATGAGTTCTACAATTTTTTTATAAAAAATTTAGAAGAGATATGATAGTAAAATTTTGTAGGCACAATTTTATAAGTGTTATGGATACACAGAAAAAAATTCGTGGATTTGTTGCAAATATTTGATTTATTATGATTTTGTTCACCAAAATCGGTCAATTTCGTTTTTGCTTACTAACTAAGTATAATAGACTTATGCACGATTTATACAATTTTTTTTTAAAAATATAAACGAGATATGATAACAAAATTATGTGTGCACATTTTTACAACTGTAATAAATACACAGAAAAAAAATTGTGTACTTTCACCAAGTATTTGATTTGTTATGAATTTTTTCTCTAAAATCGGTCTATTTCATTTTTGCACCCTAACTAAGGATAATAGACTTAGGCACGACTTCTACAAATTTTTATAAAAAATGTAAAAGAGATATTATAGTAAAATTTTGTGTGTATATTTTAACAACTGTAATAGATACACAGAAAAAAAATCATGGAGTTCTATCAAATATTTGATTTATTATGAATTTTTTCTTCAAAATCGGTCTATTTCATTTTTGCACCTTAACTAAGGATAATAGTCTTATGCACAAATTCTGAATTTTTTTATAAAAAATGTAGACAAAATATGATAACAAAATTGTGTGTGCATATTTTTACAACTGTAATAGATACACAGAAAAAAAATCGTGGACTTTTATCAAGTATTTGATCAAGTATTTGATTTATTATGAATTTTTTCTCCAAAATCGGTATATTTCACTTTTGCACCCTAACCAAAGATAATAGACCTATACACAATTTTTACACTTTTTTATAAAAAAATGTAAAAGAGATATGATAACAAAATGTTGTGTGCATATTTTTACGACTGTAATAGATACACAGAAAAAAAATCGTGGACTTTTATCAAGTATTTGATTTATTACGAATTTTTTCTCCAAAATCGTTCTATTTAATTTTTGCGCACTATCTAAGTCTAAAAGACTTATGCACGATTTTTACAATTTTTTATAAAAAATTTGAAAGAGATATGATACCAAAATTTTGTGTGCATTTTTTTACAACTGTAATAGATACACAGAAAAAAATTCGAGGACTTTCACCAAGTATTTGATTTATTGTGAATTTTTTCTCTAAAATCGGGCTATTGCATTTTTGCACCTTAACTAAGGATAATAGACTTATGCACGAATTTTATAATTTTTTATATTAAATATAAAAGAGATATGATGACAAAATTTTGTGTGCACATTTTTACAACTATAGTAGATACACAGAAAAAAATTTGTGGACTTCTATCAAGTATTTGATTTATTATGAATTTTTTCTCCAAAATCGGTCTATTTCATTTTTGCACCCTAACTAAGGATAATAGACTTATGCACGATTTCTACATTTTTTTTAGAAAAAATGCAAGAGAGTTATGAAAGCCAAATTTTGTGTGCACATTTTGAAAACTGTAATAGATACACAGAAAAAAATGTGAGCTTTCACCAAGTATTTGATTTATTACGAATTTTTTCTTTAAAATCGGTCTATTTCATTTTTGCACCTTAACTAAAGATAATAGACTTATGCACGATTTATACAATTTTTTATCAAAAATATAAAAGAGATATGACAGTAAAATTTTATGTGCACATTTTTACAACTGTAATAGATACACAGAAAAAAAATTGTAAACTTTTACCAAGTATTTGATTTATTATGAATTTTTTTTCCAAAATCGGTATATTTCATTTTTGCAACCTAACTAAGGATAGTAGACTTATGCACGAGTTCTACAATTTTTTATAAAAAATGTAAAAGAAATATTATAACAAAATTTTATGTGCACGTTTTTACAACTGTAACAGATACACAGAAAAAAAATCATAGACTTTTACCAAGTATTGAAATTATTATGAATTTTTTTCTCAAACATTGCACCATCAAGATCGTTTCCAACTCGATGCAATAATTTTGCACATAGAAACAATAAATTTCTTTATGATTTTCTCCCAGAAATATTTCTAAATTTCACTAATTAAAAATTCGCAATAATCTTTCCATTTGTTCAAAACTTTTTGCAAAAACAACTCTTGCAATTATAAATGCACAAAGTGCATTTTCTTCTGGGATTATTTAGATGCAACACAAAGCAAAGGAATAATAAATAAGATGCAATATTTGCAAGGAAAGTTAATTAATACTTGAATAATTTATTGCAAAGAGGATTATTATATTATTTTCTGGGAAAAAGTGATTAAAATTTTAGAGACAAATTAAAGTCCTACGCGGTATATGAGTATAAATTACATTTCTATTTTTAAAATGTAATTTATTCTATTTTAAAATTTTATTTAACACCTGTGTGATATTTTTGGCAAATTTTTATGCATACTTTAATTTTGCAATCAAAATTTTTATATATTTTAGGCTAAAAATGCATTTAAATAACCCTACAACAATTTCTATATTTGCATAAGAAATGTATGGAAATTTTAGAGTGTGAATTTTTGTGCATTTTTTGGGATTTTAAGTTTGTTTTTTGAAATAAAACTATGAGTATTTTTGTGGTTAATTAAAATAACTGTAGCAAGGTTTATGTAAAAAAAATTCGTTAGAATTACGTTTTTTTTTTTTTTTTTGATAAATGGTAAAAATTTGCTAAGTATGGTGTTCAAAATGAAGTTCCAAATATATTTATTTTAGAGGAGCTTTTAGTAGAGGAGTTTTTTTTAGTAAAAAATTAATAGTGAATTTATCAATGCGTATATGATGATGAAATTCTGCACAATTGATTATTATCGTTGTAACAATATTTGTGCAAAATTTTGTTTTTATATCTTGCTTACATTTTTCACAAAAAAATTATGAAATTTGTATATATGGATTTAGTGGTGCAAAATTACAGGTGCACTTTTTGAGTAAAAATTTATTTATAAATTTGTTAGAAAATTTATGTTGATGAAATTTTGCAAAAATATTTAGAATAGTTGTAGCAAAGTCTGTGTCAAATGTCACCGTTATATCTAGCCTAGTTTTTACACAAAAAATATTAAAAATATTCTGCTAAATTTTGTTAGGTTTGAAATTAACAACGCGCTTTCAAAGGAAAAAAATAATTTGTAATTCCGCAATTGCAAAAAAACAGTAAATTTTTTTTGTGAATATTCACAATAGTTGTGACAATATTTGTGCTAAATTTCGTTAGTTAGATTTTATACAAAAAAATATTAAAACTTTGCATGTACATTTGGTTCTTTGATATGGAATTAATTACGATTTTTCAAGGAAAAAATTAATAAGAACTTAGCAGCAGATACAAAAAAGATCCAGTAAATAAATCATACTTCATTTGAAATATTTTTGTAAAATTAAAAGAGTTTCTATTTGAAATTACACGAAGAACTATTTTTTCAAGCCTTTGATATTCTTTTTGCAAGAGAAAGCACTTTATGAAGGTACATCAATTGTAAAAGTTTTTAATTAAAACTAGAAAGTATTAATAATATTAGCTGGAGGGCATTTTATGAAGCACAAGTCATGTATATATATATATATATATATATATATATATATATATATATATATATATATATTTATCCTATCATCGTTTGATAAAGTGTCTCCATAATTATTAGGACATCAAGCAAATTGATATATTATGCTCGAACATTTATGGACATATATATTTCATATTTTTTCACAAAAGATCTAGGCTAGTTATGACAATAAAATTTAGCACAAATTTTACTACAACTATCTAGAGTTCATATAAGAAGTTTCAATGACTATCTGCAATTTCCTGAATTTAAATTTTTTTTTTCTCTGGAAGTGCACTTTTAATTTCATACCAATGTACAAAATTAATATGCTCGAATTTTAATATTTTTTGCAAAAAAATTAGACTAGCTATACGTGTAAAATTAAACATAAATATTGCTGCAGATATTTTAAAATAATTTATAAATAATTTTGTCAATATTTTGAATTTTATATACTTATCATTAATTTATTTCTCTATAAGCGTACTATGAATTTTATATAAGAGTACAAAAAATTTACATACACATATTTTGATAATTTTTTGTAATAAATTCAAGTTTTATATGAGAATAAAATTTAACACAGACGTTGCTTACAACTATAGTAATTAATTACAAAAAATTTCATCAAATTTTGGCTATAGACTATTTTTAAATTAATTTTTTCCTCTACATGTGCGCTATGAATTTCTTGCACCAAAAATACATTTAATATTTTATTTTAGTTACTTTTTCTTGTTTTTTTGCACTAAATTGCAAGTTTTATCCATTTCCAGACAAAGTGCAGAAAAGATCAATTGCATTTCTGTAAAATGTATTGCAATTTTCTTGTCCCGTGTATTTTTAACCAAGAAAAATAAAAGAAATCTTTCAGAAAAACGTAATTACAGTTTAAATTAAACTCTGAACATAAAATTTTCTAAACTAAAAAATCCTTAAAGTTTCAGAAATTTTTGTCCATCACAATTTTATTTTATCAAATATTGTGTCAGAAAACGTTGTCTTATTCATCATTCAAGTTTTGAATTTTATTTTGAAATAAAAATGAAGACGTTGTCATATCAAAGTAAGAAAATAATATGTTTATTCGAATTCAATTTTCGAATAGTTGAAAGCAAATGCATGTAGTTTCACAAAAAGAAGCTTTTGGAAAATGAAATTTATTTCAAAAGAATTATTTGCACGTGCGTATACTAACATAGTATTCAATAAAACTATAAAACATACATTTTGCCCAAGAATTTAATTGTAATAAAAATGTACACTAGTACGAGCTTTTTTTTAGAAGGCATATATTTTGTATTACATTATAGCCGTTGATTACATTTTTTAAAATTTACGTTCATATTGCTAAAATTTGTTATACTATATTTGTTATATATATATATATATTATATTATATATCGTTAAAAAGCTCATAAAATTATCTATTAATCTGTATATAACAATTCACTACGTTTAGAAAAAAATTATTTACAAAATATTTCTAAACTTTCAAGTGTCATTTTATATTAGTTTTATCGTTTGCACTTTTTTATATCAACGCCTTTTTTATTATAAACAATTAGAATATAATAATGATATCATATATTTTTGGAAAGCTAAGGAAATTTGTATATTACGTTCAATATCTTTTCAAACAAAATTAAATAAAAAAAATATGCAAACTCGTCTTTATATGTTAAATATTTTATTTTATATGAAATAATCTAATATTTAAATATTTATTTATTTATTTATTTAATATTGATGATTTTACAACTATAATACTAAAAAAAATGGTTGAATTTTCTAAAAATTGCTGTTTTAGTATATAAATAACTAAATTTTTATTCTAGAATTAAATTAAAAATTATATAAAGTAAATTTTGTACCCGGAGCTTTTACGGTGGAGACGCCGATACAATGTGACATATTAAATTTAAAATATCTGCTAAACTAATAATGTTAGAGAAATATAATATGAATTTTAGTTATATACATATATATATATATATATATATATATATATATATATTATATAACTAGAATAAAATATTAAATGTATTTTTGGGACTGATAATTTATAGCGCACATGTAGAGGAAAAAATTTATTAAAAATTAGTCAGTAGCAAAAATTTGATGATTTTTTTTTTGTAATTAATTACTACAGTTGTAAGCAACGTCTGTGTTGAATTTTATTCTTGTAACAAGCTTGAACTTCTCACAAAAAATTATTAAAATATGTGTATGTAAATTTTGTACTCTTATATAAAATTCACTGTACGCTTATAGAGAAAAAAAATAATAAGTATATAAAATACTAAATATTGATAAAATTATTTATAAATTATTTTAAAATATCTGCAGCAATTTTTATGTTTAATTTTACACTTATATCTAGTCTAAATTTTTCACAAAAATTATTAAAATTTGAGCATATAAATTCTGTACAATGGTATGAAATTAATAGTGCACTTTCAGAGAAAAAAAAATTATTTAAATTCAGGCAATCGCAGATAGTCAATAAAACTTTTTATATGTATTCTAGATAGTTGTAGTAACATTTGTGCTAAATTTTATTATCATAACTAGCCTGTTTTTTTTGAAAAAATATGAAATATATATGTCCATATATGTTCGAGCATAATATATCAATTTGCTTGATGTCCTAATAATTATGGAGACACTTTATCTAACGATGATGGGATATATATATATATATATATATATATATATATATCCATTTAGACTAATGGCTAATATAATACCATATGACATTTTGTCTGGACGTCAGTTTATTGGAAAAAAGCATTTTTCTAGATGATAAAATTTATATATATATATATATATATATATATATATTTTGTAGAGTTTCGAACAAGAATCCAAAAATAATACAAAATAAAAAACAAGAAAAGTTTTTAAAAAAACAATTTCTTTATTTAATTATTTGTTTATTGTCGACGTTTCGGAATACAGGTAATTAATTCAACTTTGTCATTAACCTTTTCTTAAAAAATTTCCATAACTTTCAAAAAAATTTTCTATTATGTTTAATATCCTGTTTTGATAATCCACTCATTTATTTTCATCATTTTTATTTTGAACATATTATCATATTTCTGTACATTATTATATTTTTACAATTTAATTCATTATTTAAGAAAAATCTATTTTCTTTTCCTAAACATATTGTTTGCAAAAATCTCATCAAGATCATGTTTCTTGACAGATGTCCTGAAGATGGAACGTACCTAGTTCCGAAACGTCGACAATAAACAAATAATTAAATAAAGAAATTGTTTTTTTAAAAACTTTTCTTGTTTTTTATTTTGTATTATTTTTGGATTCTTGTTCGAAACTCTACAAAATATACACAAATCCAAGACTCTACCATTCAATATATATATATATACATATATATACATGACTTGTGCTTTATAAAATGCCTTCCAGCTAATATTATTAATACTTTCTAGTTTTAATTAAAAACTTTTACAATTCATGTACCTTCATAAAGTGCTTTTTCTCTTACAAAGAGAATATCAAAGGCTTTGAAAAAATAGTTCTTCGTGTAATTTCAAATAGAAACTCTTTTAATTTTACAAATATATTTCAAATGAAGTATAAATTATTTACTAGATTTTTTTTGTATCTGCTTCTGAGTTCTTATTAATTTTTTCCTTGAAAAATCGTAATTAATTCCATATCGAAAGATCAAATTTACGTGCACGGTTTTAATAATTATTTGTATAAAATCTAGACTAGTTAGGAAAACAAAATTTAGCACAAGAATTGTCACAACTATTTTATACATTTGTAAAAAAAAAACACTTATTTTATGCATTTGCGGAATTATTAATAAGTATTTTTTCGAAAGCGTTGTAAATTTCAAAACTAACAAAATTTAGCAGCATATTTTTCATATTATTTTGTGTAAAAACTAGGCTGACTATAATGATGAAATTCACACACACAAGTTGCTACAAATATTCTAAATATTTGTGCAAAATTTCATCAACATGAATTCCTTGACAAATTTATAAATAAATTTTTACCCAAAAAGTGCACCTGTAATTTTGCACCACTAAATCCACAATAACAAACTTCGTAATTTTTTTGTGAAAAATCTAAGCAAGATACAAAGACAACATTTTGCACAAATATTTCTACAACTATTATAATTAATTGTGCAAAATTTCATCAACATATACGCATTGATAAATTCACAATTATTTTTTTACTAAAAAAGTTCACCTCCAAGTATATATCGCACTTTATTTTAAACTCTATACTTTGCAATGTTGTACCAAAAAAACATACATAATTATGAAGATTTTTTTTCATATAAATTTTGCTACAGTTATTATAATTTACTACAAAAATATTTATTTCAAAAAATAAATTTAAAAGTTCCATACAATTTTTATTCAAATATATAAATTTTTGTAGGGTTATTTAAATGCCTTTTTAGCCTAAAATATGTGAAAAATTTGAGTACACAAATAAAGTATGCATATAAATTTGCCAAAAATATCACAATGGTGTTAAATAAAATTTTAAAATAGAATAAATTACATTTTAAAAATAGAAATGTAATTTATCCTCCCAAATTTTATTCACTTTTTCTTAGAAAATAAAATAATAATCTTCTTTGCAATAAATTATTCAAGTATTAATTAACTTTCTTTGGAAATACTGCATCTTATTTATTGATAAAATTTTAAAATAGAAGAATTATATATATTTATATATATATATATTATGTATTTTTATATATATATATATATATTATGTATTTAAATATAATACTATCAAAGGGAAAATGTGAATATCAAATCTGTCTCTTTGAATCCTTCTAAAATTGCCATTATTAGGAAGCCTTAGAAATCTATATTAAATATATATATATATATATATATATATATATATATATTGATATTGCACCCCTTGTTTTATATTTTGGCACATAATTTGTAAACAGACACTTGACAGAAATAAAAATATACTATTACACAAAAATACGATACTACAAGAAATTCTTTGAAAGAAAATACGGAAGTCTAATGGGGAAAAAATATGTATTATATATAAAGATATATATATATATATATATATATATATATATACAATTTTTTATTTTGTATTAGATTCCATGTTATTGAGAAATAATTCGATGACTCGGAAATTTCTTCGTATCGACTTTTGATTATTAAGTCTCCTTCATTTTATGAAAAAAAAGTTTATATGTTTGAATGTGTGTCTATGTCTATGTGTGTTTTAGAATTTGAATTCGTGCCTCGAAGGCAATAACGTATAATCATGACCTACGATCCTAGAATATTGTTGACCCAGTTTTCCACTACGATTTCCCACAATTTCCAACAATTTCCAATTCCAAATGGTCACGTTTTACAGTTCTCTAGTATTTGTCTTTGAACTTGCAATGTCCACTATGACAATGGTGAATTTTATTGCAAATTTGTGCAATTTGATGAACCAAAATTAGTTCGAAATTACATCTAAAGTGGTGTATGGCGTCGTGCCTTAAGGCAGATTGCTGGAACTTCCCCGTACCGTAATGAAATATTCGAGAAATTTTAACGTTTTCGAATATATTATTACAAATACTATAACTTTCATTACTTTTGCTATCTTGTTATATCTGAGCAAATCAAATGTAAATCATAAATCTCCAGAATTTATCTCCAGAACATTAACAATCGTCATTTCATTTCGAATTCAACTTAAAAAAAAAATAGTTGCCTAATTTGCACAAAATTGAAAAAGTGCTCCCGTATAGTCACAGTCTAAACGCATTTGCAAATAATTCCGTGCGACATTTTCGCTTATACTGTGCTTAGCTCGGCGGCATTTTCACATTTTTCAATAGTTTTCACAAAATTCGAAAAGTGCTCCAGTACACAAACAGTCTAAAAGCACTAGGTTAAACATTTGTACCAGAGTGGCGCTTAGACTGTGCTTAGCCTGGGTCATTTTTTGAATTTTTAATCCAAAAATACAAAAATATTTTATGAAAAATAAAAAAGATGTAATAATTTTTTATCCTCAAAAGCAATCGTTTTGTCAATACTAGCAGAAAGTTTTTGTTAGATCATTCAAATCGGACGCTTGGTTCACTCAGAAACTGCCATTTTTTGCACATTTAACTCTGTATCTTCGAAATGGCGGGACCTGTCTTTGCCAAAAACTAATCACCTCTTCCCCCAATCATTACAAATTGAATGTTTTTTAGATCATTCAAATCGGATGCTCCGTTCTCTCAAAAACTCGATTTGTATTTTCTACACTCTTTGCTCCGTATCACCGTAACGGCTAGACGTGCCTTTGCCAAAAACTAATCAGTACATCTCCTTATCAATAGGAATCGAATGTTTTTTGAACTATTTAAATCGGTTGATCCGTGCGCCCGAAAATGTGGACGAAAAATTGTATCCATACATACATACATACACACACACATTCATTTTTTCTGAGGTATGCCAAAATGTTCAAAAACCTTCAAAACGTAAAGAAATGTAAAAATATATTATTTGTATTAATGGAAATTTGAATTTTATAGTCGAATAATTTTTAACTAATTAAAAAGCAAATTAAATAAATTTGAATTAAAGAAAAAGTGAATTTTCTATAATAACAACTTCTGAGAGATGGAATTTTTGACATGGAACTTTTCAAAAATATTTTGAAAAAAAACGGAAAAAAATGAGCATGAAAAACTCGTATTTAATCAATAAGAATAAGATTTTAGGCAATAATTTTTTGTTGAACTAAATTTTTGTAACAAGAATAAAGAAAACTATTACTACATCTTATATATAATAAAATTCTTCTGTAATGGTGTATGAAAGAACTAGCTGTAAGTGGAATTCTGTCTTAAGGCAATTAGGGCATCGTGCCTTAAGGCAAATTGCTGGAACTTCCCGTTATTATTATTTTTTTTTTAAAACTATTAACATTTTTGAAAAAAAAATTACTTTGAAAAAATAAGATTTTTGAGAAACTATAAATTGGACAAAAAATTAGTTTTTTTTGAAAAAAAAAATTTTTTTAAAAAAAATTTTTTTTTTAAAAATTTTTTTTTTTAAAAAAAAATTTTTTTAAAAAATTTTTTTTTTTTTGAAAAATTTTTTTTTTCTTTATTTTGACATGTTGTGGAAGATCTGAACTTTTTTTTTCAAAGCAATCGTACTGCTTTAACTACATAGGGACAAAATATAAAGCGCGTAAGCGCCGCGTCGCTGTCTAACGCATATGCATTGGTACGGAACCGATAGGAATGTTAACAAAATGTATACTTATTGTTAAAATCTCTATAAAATGTCTGATAATTTGATGTGCATATGTCTAATGATCATTTTTGACCGCCAAATGGCTCATTTTTTACTTTTTCCTCTATATCTCCGAAACCGCTGGACCTACCTTCATGAAAGTTGTATCGATTCTTCATCTTGTCAATACAAATAAAATGTTTTTTGAATTATTAAAATCGGATGCTCCGTTCTCTTAAAAACTGAGTTACCGTTTTCGGAACTTTTTGCCCCGTATCTTCGGAACGGCTTGACCTGCCTTTGCCAAAAACTAATCAGCACGTCTCCTTATCAATACGGATCGAATGTTTTTTGAATTATTCAAATCGGTTGATCCGTGTTCCCGAAATCGTCGACGAAAATTTGTATCCGCACATACATACACACACATACATACATACATACACACACACACACACACACACACACACACACATACATCCATTTTTTCTAAGGTATGCCAAAATGTTCAGAAACCTCTGAAACGTAAAGATATATAAAAATTTTCATTTTCGATTTTTTTGCGATTACTATAACTTGCCCTACGGGAAGTTAATAATCTCCCAAAACAATTATCAGATTTTTATAAATTTTTTTGAAGTTTGTTATAGGAATTTTTTTATGATTTTTTGAATTATAGTAATGTAGTTAGATTGTAGAAATAAATGTAAAACATTAAAAAAAACCGCTTATCATTTATTGATATTGAAAATATTAGAAGCATTGTTTGGCATTTAGAAGACTGTCATTTGTCATTACCTTTAAAATAGTATATTACAAGTTCTGATAAAATCAGAATTAAAAGAATTATAATCCAATTAATGCGGGAGTTAGTCAAGGTAATTGTACAAATTGTTTTCATTTCTCAACTTAAGATAAAGATTAGCATATTCCCAAAATATCTAGCAAATTGGAGCACAGTGAAAAAATTCACAAGGCACACTTTTTTCCTCTCTATTTACTGCAATAATTTTGCTGATCGTATGTTGAATAGAGAACATGTAAACAGGATTTGACAAATTAACTCACTTCAAATATGAACTTGAGTAATAATGTATATTGAATTATTAATGAGAAAAATGTAATTTAGATATTAAAATTACTAAAAGCCAATTAAAATATGGTACAAAATTATAAAAATTATAGGCAATATTATTGATGCAATTATTTTGGGTAGAAAAATTCCAGGTGATATTGTTCCTTCACCTCGAATGCTATATATTAATTCTTTCTGAATTTGTTATACCTTCTAAAAGACTTCAATTTCCAATACGTATACCTTATGCTATAAGTCACAAATGCAGACAATTTCTTGTGTGAAAAATTTGGAAAATCAATGCTTCAGTCGTGAATAAGCAAAAAATCATTCATTTATACATCCACATCTACATGTATGACTAAAAATATTGTATAACTCTAGGCATTAAAACAAATCGAGCTATTGGAAATAAATTTGTACTATAAATTGCAGTGTATAATTTTCAACATACAATTTTATTGAACATATTTTAATATTTGTTGAAGGGATAATTAAAGTGTTAACTGTGGGAATTGAGAATCATAATTTTATTTGAAGCATTACATACATTTAACATCACTCATATATTGGCGTAAATAGTGACTCGAAAAACAATAATTGTTATTTTTAACTGAACGGGAAATATTAGTATAGATTAATAAAAAAATGTAGATGTGGGTACAGGACAATGTCTGGCTGGTCATCTAGTTTAAAATAAAATAATCTATGAACTTGTCTAATATCATACTATCCTACAGCAACTTGGTATACTTTAAAATCGCACCAGAAAATCAATATTACTTTCATTCATATGCATATTACGTGTCCTTTACACCTCATTCATAAATCTTTGATATATTTATTATTAACATAAGAAAAGCGTTCCTTTTGGCGAGTAGTACACGTGTATGTACTTATTTATTGTTGCCCTTTTGAAAAATGCATTTTCAAGTTGTCATTCTTGTCGTGTCAAGAAAAGGCGAAGAGAAATGCATTTTTCTTTGATGTGCATTTCGAAATCGAAAATGCATTTCATTTCTTGCATTTTGCGGCAGTGAATTTGTAATGTAATATGAAAAGGATATATGGATATGTGTATATATGTATATATATATATATATATATATATATATATATATATATGCCGTTCTTTGAAATTTTCACTGTTTCACAAAAAATCCATTTTTATAACGTCAATCGTGTTGTTGAAGTTTTTCTTTTTTAAGTACCTTTATTTTAGTTTTTAACAAGAATTTTTATTTAAGAAATTTGGCAAATATTACATATATATATATATATATATGTTTATATATATATATATATATATATATATATATTTAATAAATTTCTGATACTTTTAAAAGCAATTGGTGATCGCTCAATCATTGTCTCATACTTCGTAGTCGATCATAAACTGTTTCATAAATAGACGGAGAGTCGGTCGTTATATTTTACTTTTTTCTTCATAAATATTGAAGATACCTAAAAAGCTTGTTAGAAAAAGTTTTTTGTATTCATTTCAGCTACATTTCTTGTAAATAACATATGACCATAGATATCATGGTTTAGGAGTTTTGGTCACAAATATAGCAAAGTGTACCTAATAAAATTAAATAATTATTTTGCTTGATGAATGCAAAAATTATAAGATTTCCTTTCTTTGGTTTTTGTCATATAACTCAAAAATTTCATATGGAACCACCCCTTTTCAGTTAGATAGGAAAAAATTAAAAAAAATTTACAACATGAAGATATCTAAAAAGTTTGTTATAAAAAAAAAATTGTAATCATTCAGATATCATAGTTTAGGAGTTTTGATCACAAATATAGAAAAGTGTACCTAATAAAATTAAATAATTATTTTACATATTTTATTAATAAATGCAAAAATTGTAAGATTTCGTATAAACTTTGTTTGAGTAAGTTTTTGTACAATTATTCAGTTTTGTACAATTTTTATTAATATTGTATTAAATATTTTGAAGTAGTTTCCGTTATTTTGTTGAAAATCTGAAAATTTGTACTGAAATTTTAATTATTATAAATTATTAAATAAATATTTTATTTCAATCGACAAAAAAGGAAAATAAATAATAAGTTTGTATGAAAGATTTGTTGTAAATTTATTAAGTTACAAGTTTTGTTAACTTCATTTTTATATAAATATCATATTTGTTTAGATTTGGCTGAAAATTTGCATATTTTTTCTCTAAATGTAAATTCCTTCATAAATCGATTATGTATCTAATCGTTTTATTATTAAATCAATAAATGTTAAAAACTAATACTAAATTTTTATGAAAAAAATGATGCAAATTTATTTAGTTATCTATCTTGTTAATATCATTTTTTATAAATATCATAGTTTATTAAATTTAGTCGGAAATCTAATGATACGTACTTGAATTATAAACTAATTCTTTAAAAGAATATCAGTTGAGTATAATATAATATCTAATATGAGTATAATATGAATATAAATCGATAAATATTAAAAATAGATACTAACATTATATGAAAGAAATGTTGCAAATTTATTCAGTTATAACTTTTATTAACAATATTTTTATATAAATGTTATAGTTTATTAAAGTTAGTCAGAAATCTAAAAGTACGTACTTGAATCATAAACTAATTCTAGAAAAGAATATCAGTTGAGTTGATTTATTTATAAATCGATAAATATTAAAAATACATACTAACTTTATATGAAAAAAATTTATAAATCGATAAATATTAAAAATAGATACTAATTTTATATAAAAAAATTATTCAAATTTTATTCAGTTACAAGTTTTGCTAACTGCATTTTTATACAAATATCATAGTTTATCAAATTTAGTCAGAAATCTAAAAATACGTACTTGAATTATAAACTAATTCTTGAAATGAATATCAGTTGAGTTGATTTATTTATAAATCGATAAATATTCAAAATAGATACTAACTTTATATGAAAAAAATTACAAATCGATAAATATTAAACATAGACACTAACTTTATATGAAAAAAATATTGCAAATTTATTCAGTTATAACTTTTGTTAACACAATTTTTTTTATAAATATCATAGTTTATTAAATTTAGTTAAAAACCCAAAAATATGTCCTTTAACTATGGAGTGTTAGTTTTTACCACAAGCTTTCGCCTTATACAAAAATACAGCTTATTATATATATATATATATATATATATATATATATATATATATATATATATATCAGATATATATAATAAATTATTTTGTAAATGGATACGACACGTCGATCAAATAATATCTTTTATGTTTTTGGACAATGATTAGAAATTAATGCCCTTATATGTTACTGAGACATCAAGAAAATTGACAGGCGATAAAAACGTCCCTGAACATTATCGGTAAATATTAAGAAAATATTGGAAAGTTTTTGGAAATTGTGACCTAAAATAATAAAACAATATTTATAGAATGTCATTGTTTAATGTTTAATCGAAATAAAATATTTATAATAAACTAAACATGGAAAAAAGTTCATAAACGCACTCGAGATGTACTATAAAAATAATGGAAAGGTTTCAGCATTTTTTTGGTTGAGAAGATTAAAATTTAAAACTATTCATAATTTATTTATAAGATTTATATTATTATTATTTATTTATAAGGTATATCAGATTCATTGCTCTAATTGCGTACTTTTTTATATCGGAGAAACTAGCCAAAACCTGAGCAAACGTCTTCATCAATATAGAAATTACTCAAAAAATCCCAAACAATTTAAGACAATGCTCACCGAACACATTATCAATTTAAACCATAATATAGATTTTTTCAACCCAAAAAATTTACATTTTGAACAGAACATAATTAAAAAAAGATTTGTTGAAGGGTTGTTTTTGCAATTGCATAACGACAGGGTCGTAAACAAACGCCTTGACAATATAATGAACAAAACAAACACGTGGTTCCTAAACCGCGTGTCAAAATTTCTTAAAAATGACAAGATCTTATAGCTTTTTAAATTTCTCGTTAAATTTGAACACATGCTGAAAACTGCTTCAAAAAAAAAAATGTGACATTTCTATCATAAACTCTGAACAGTAAATACTGAGTTTCGACAACTTGTCAAGTTAACATTTTTATTTGTGTGTTTTACCATCTGTGATGTTAAAAATATATATTTTATCAATGTGCACATACTCATACCATGGATTAATAATGGTTTCATATGCTATATTAGGATACAAAATTATTTGTGCTTTATTATTATTAGTATCATTATTATTGTTTTTCTATGAAATTTCTAAAATATTATTTATATAGGTTTAATTTTTATAGTTAAATTGATTGCCACTGAATGAAGGCTAAGATGCTAGCCGAAACGTATGGATTTTAAATAAATAAATTTCTAAAAACTTTTATACTAATTTTATTGTTCTTTTCCATAATTGAATTTTAAGATATTTTTTTTCTTTTCAGGTGACTTTGGCAAGATGTTGCCATACAGGAAGGGCCAGTTCCGTACCAAGAATCAGACGAGCACATTCTGTAAGGGAACCAAGGTCTGAGGTCCTTCGAGGGCACTCTTCGACTATTTTAAGGGCGAATTCTTCGAGCGCCCTTAGAAATCGAGATATGAGGAGGAACTTGAGCGATGGGTAAAAAATTTATATATATTTATAAAATTTATAAAATTAATGCCATTTTGAATGCAGGACCGACCTACTTTTTGGAATTATTCCATGTAAATTTGGCAGTATATTTGTACGAACTAATTATTGATATAGACGTATTCTTAATTTGCATATATTACCTGTAAATGTATTTTATTACTCAATTAAATAACAGAGTTCCATTGAATATATTAAACAAAATTATGGGGATGTTTATCAACTTTGTACATTATAATTATTATGATAATTCTATCTACACTATGTTAAAATTTTTGTAATTATTCTTAAAATTGACATGTACATTTATATAAATAATCTATGAAATAATCTATCATGGTGGTCCTTAATAAGGACATTTTTGAATTTCCTTGCTCCCAAGGGCTCAAATGGTTCCTAATTCATAAAAAATAATTTTCTTAAAGTTTTAGCTTTTAATATTAACTTTTAGATAGTGCGCAATTCAAACAAACTTCTTAAGGAAATAGCATGGAAAAAATTTTGAAAATTTATAAAGAAATTTTTATAGGTATAACTTAGCGACAAATGAATTAAAAGTGAAAATTCGTGTCATAAATTCGACGCTCTGCAAAATTTTTGAAAAATTTTTCATGCTATTTCCATTCAAAACTTTGACTGAATTGCGCTCTATCTAAACGTTAATATTAAGAGCTAAAACTTTCAGAGAATTGTTTTTTATCTATTTGGAACCATTTGAGCCCCTGGGAGCAAGGAAGTTTGAAAACGTCCATATTAAGGACCACCCAAATATATATACTCGTCACAATATGATTCAAAATATTAAAGATAATTAAACTAAAATTAATAATGATGAATTAAAATATTTTATACTGGAATACAATATCATACATATATCGATTTTCAAGACTATTCAAGACTTAATCTTAATATTAGATTACTTCAGACTTTTTTTTCTATGCTTATTGAGATTTTTAACTTCCCGTAGGGCAAGTAATAGTAACCGCAAAAAAATCGAAAATGAAAATTTTTATATATCTTTACGTTTCAAAGGTTTCTGAACATTTTGGCATACCTTAGAAAAAATGGATGTATGTGTGTGTGTGTGTGTGTGTGTGTGTGTGTGTGTATGTATGTATGTATGTATGTATGTATGTATGTATGTATGTATGTATGTGCGTGTGTGTATGTATGTGCGGATACAAATTTTCGTCGACGATTTCGGGAACACGGATCAACCGATTTGAATAATTCAAAAAACATTCGATTCGTATTGATAAGGAGACGTGCTGATTAGTTTTTGGCGAAGGCAGGTCTAGCCGTTCCGAAGATACGAGGCAAAAAGTGTCCAAACGGTAACTCAGTTTTTAAGAGAACGGAGCGTCCGATTTGAATAATTCAAAAAACATTTTATTTGTATTGACTAAATGAAGAACTGTTCAATTTTTTGGAAAGGCAGGTCCAACGACTTTGGAGATATGGAGGAAAAAGTAAAACAAATGCCATTTAGCGGTTAAAAATGATCATTAGACATATGCACATCAAATTATCAGATATTTTATAAAGATTTTAACAATAAGTATAAATTTTTTTACATTCCCATGGATTCCGTACCAATGTTTACGCGTTAGACGGCGATGCGGCGCTTACGCGCTTTGATATTTAGTCTTTATGCAGTGAAAGCAGTACGATTGCATTGAAAAAAAGTTCAGAATTTCCAAAATATTTCAAAATAAATGATTTAAGATAGAATGATTTAATATGGTTCGAAATTCTATTAAAAGTTTCAAATCATTTGATCAACTTTTATTGATTATTTTTAATTACTCGAATTTTGAATTGCGGTACGGGAAATTCCAGCAATTTGCCTTAAGACAGAATTCCACTTACAGCTAGTTGCTTTGCATATTATTTGAGACTTTGTTCTTTTAGATTACTTAAGACATTTTTTATCTATTCTACTTAAGATGTTTTTATACAACTTTTTTTAAATTATTTATATATTATTCAAGAACAAGTAAAGCCTACAATATATATTTCTTTGCCGATATAAAAGTCTTGAATAAAACGACTTTGAATTCGATATTTTATTCTTAAGCAATAAATAGAAAATTCGGGACATTTTTTTGGTTTTTGTCAAATAACTCAAAAATTTCATATGAAACTACCCCTTTGCAGTTAGATAGTGTGAAACTAGATAAAATTTACAACATTCTTAGAAGACACTTTTCCTTTATCAATTTTTTATTATTCTATTTTTTTAGGTATTGTTCAGAGTCTTTGCACAGTCCAAAAATGTGTCCACAGGAAAGAAGACAAATTCAAATTCCATCAGAAGATGTTACAACAGCTGTTAAAGTTACAACGACAGCTGTCAGACCTTTGGTTGTAACATTTAGAAGTAATTGCAGGTTTGTAAAAAATAATAAAAATTAAAAAAAAGAGTGCGCGTAAGGTTTACACGCGATTGAAGTAAAACTTATTTGCTACTGTACAAGATGGCATTTAAGTAAAAATAAAAACATCATATAACAATTTTGAATAATGTTTCTTAGTAATATGATAGTAACACTCGTGATGCACACATTTATTAGTGTCTTCAATCAGTATACACATTTATATGATGATAAATTGTAAATTATATATTTATAATAGCATTCAAAATATGTATAATATTTAGAAACAATGATGTAATTAAAGTCATACTTCAAATATGACATGATCGGTTTGTCATTGTAATTAGCATTTAGAAATGAACCTTCATTAGAGAAATGAAGTAATTG
Source organism: Ctenocephalides felis (assembly GCF_003426905.1). Lineage (NCBI taxonomy): Eukaryota > Metazoa > Arthropoda > Insecta > Siphonaptera > Pulicidae > Ctenocephalides > Ctenocephalides felis. The sequence continues at coordinate 23,081,817 of NW_020539727.1, forward strand.
TAGATTAATAAAATTCTATAATATAAATTCTATAACGCCTAAACAAATATTGTTTTCGTAACTTCACTCTTCATATAATAATTGTGTTTGAAGAACTTCATGTAATTAAAATTAACATACATTCATTGACTGCTTGTATTTTTTTACTTTTTCGCTAGCGATATAATCTCATTCTTTGAGCAGCTGTATCTGTCTTGCCTATAAAATATTTTCCATTTTAATAACTTCAAAGATTTATAGAAACTACAAGTCCATTTTTAATTTTATTTTTAGTTTTGCTCGTCAGTAGAGTCCGTTTTTCTTTAATTTTTAATTTAATCATCAGTAGAGTCTCTTTGAATTTTATTTTTATTTTGCTTGTCAGTAGAGTCCCTTTTTAATATTATTTTTAGTTTTGCTCGTTAGTAGAGTCCCTTTTTAATGTTATTTTTAGATTGCTCGTCATAAGAGTCCCTTTTTAATGTTATTTTTAAATAGCTCGTCAGTAGAGTCCCTTTTTAATGTTATTTTTAGATTGCTCGTCAGTAGAGTCCCTTTTTAATGTTATTTTTATTTTGCTCGTCAGTAGAGTCCCCTTTTAATGTTATTTTTAGATTGCTTTAGATTGTTATTTTAGAGTCCATTTTTCTTTAATTTTCAATTTAGTCATCAGTAGAGTATCTTTGAATGTTATTTTAATTTTGCTCGTCAGTAGAGTCCCTTTTTAATTTTATTTTAGTATGCTCGTCAGTAGAGTCCCTTTTCTTTCATTTTCAATTTTGCTCGTCAGTAGAGTCCTTTTTTTTCTTTTTCCTTTAATTTTTAATTTAATCATCAGTAGTCTCTTTGAATTTTATTTCTATTTGGTCGTCAGTAGAGTCCCTTTTTCTTTAATTTTTAGTTTGCTCGTCAGGAGAGTCCCATTTTCTTCCATTTAAAATTTAATTATCAGTAGAGTTTATTTTTCTTTTATTTTTAGTTTTGTATATAGTTTGCATAAACAATAAACCAAAAAAAAAAAAAATTGTTTTGCTCGTCAGTAGAGTCCCTTTTAGTATGCTCGTCAGTATAGTATAGTCCCTTTTACCTTTAACTTTAATTTAATAATCAGTAGAGTCTCTTTGAATTTTATTTTTATTTTGCTCGTCAGTAGAGTCCCCCACCTTTTTTCATTTTTAGTTTGGTCGTCAGTAGAGTCCTTTCTTATTTACGAATAATATAGAAATAATTTCTAATCAATAAACTTACGTTTAGTACACGGCACAAATGTTTAATTTGTTTTATTATTTTCAAGGAACAGGGTAATTATTTCATCTATTTCTATTTTATTTTTAAGAGTTTGTTCTCCAATTTTAATAATTTTTTTCTAAATTTAGAAGAAGACATCTAGTAGTAGAAACGCCTTGCAACTGTCAACAGCATCCAGGAAGATCTTCAATTGATGAAAATTCTTGTGATATTGACAGGTCAGTGAAAATAGTTTTAGATATTTTTATAAAAATCAATAAAACTTAAAAATAAAAATAATACCATTTATTTAAAATATTCACTCATCGAGCATATATTAATACTCCCATCAATTTGCAATTTAATATCATTTTTGACTATAAGAGATACAATAGAAAAACATTCTACTTGTATTGACAAAACAATTGCTTTTGAGGATAAATGGTAAATTATTACTTTTTTTTTTTATTTTCCGTAAAATATTTGTCATTTTGGATTGAAAATGCAAAAAATCACCCGGGCTAAGCACAGTCTAAGCGCCACTCTGGTTCAAATGTTTACCCAAGTGCGTTTGGACTGTTTATTTACTGGAGAACTTTTCAAATTTTGTGAGAAAAAAAACTATTGAAAAATGTGAAAATGCCGCCAAGCTAAGCACAGTACGAGTGAAAATGTCGCACAGAATTATTGGCAAATGCGTTTAGACTGTGACTATACGGGAGCACTTTTTCAATTTTGTGTAAATTAGGCAACAATTTTTTTTGAAATTGAATTCGAAATGAAATGACGATTGTTAATGTTCTGGAAATAAATTGATTTATGATTTACATTTGATTTGCACAGATATAACAAGATAGCAAAAATAATGAAAGTTACAGTATTTGTAATAATATATTTGAAAACATTTAAAATTAATCGAATATTTCATTACGGTACGGGAAGTTCCAGCAATTTGCCTTAAGGCACGATGCCATACACAAAAATGATAAGATCAAGAATAAATTTTGATATTTAAGTTATGGCTTTTAGTTGAATATATTATCTTTTAGGTCTGTCTTTGAATAAATTATACATTTATATATTCTATACTATACAAAATTATAAATATACATTTTTTAATTAATTTTTATTTCCCATACAAATGTAATAACTTATTTTTGTTATATTTAATTTTTTTGGTTTAAGAATCAATTCGAATTCAATATTTCAATATTTGATTTATTTTTAAAAATGTACACATAATTTTTGTTAAAATATATATATTTTTTATTAATATTTGAATTACAATCTGTCTTATAATTAAAAGACATTTAGTAATTAATCTGAGACTTTTGTTAAAATATGTTAACATTTTAACTTACCTAAATTTTTTATTGAATAACATTTCTACTTTAATTTTAAGTCGTATTAGTTTATCAAAATGATTTTATTCAAATCCATTATTATTATTGACAATAATTTAAATAACTATTTCACATTAACATATTGTTCTGCAATATTTTAACTAATTAATTATGTCGTAAAACATTTAATCCCAAAATCCGATTGAGTAAAATTTAAATTGTTTTCACCATAGTAATCCTGACGTAATTAATAATGAAACAAATTGTATTATAATAATTAATTATTTACCGAGCGGATTGTATGAATTATATTTGTATATATATATATATATATGTGTGTGTATATGAATATATAAATTCTGAATACAGTTTCTGGATAAGATATGAAATATCGTTTCGAATTAACAATAAACCATCTTGTTGCTCCACCGGATACAATTTATGATGTTCTCATAAACTGGAAAACTTATGTAATATTGCACAAAATAATAGTATGTATATATATCTATACTAGCTGACCCGGCAAACGCTGTTTTGCCATCAAAAATATTTTGCCGCTTTGCAGAAGTTCTTATAATATACGTGATATTTTAATAATAATGTTATATTTTCATTACACAAATTTCTTTACATTTCGATAATTAATTCCAACGCATCACAGTGTTTTGTTTATTTTGATTTTATTTATGTCAAATAGTGAAATATTTTTTTAAATCAATGAATAAATTAGATTTTAGTCTGAATCAACGCAGTACCTAAATATTATCTAAATATATAATTTTTTATATAAATATCAGATTTTTTATTTTTAGAAATATTGAATGTCAATTTCATATATCCAATATGCACAAAATTTTTAAATGCCAAAATATTTCCTTTTTGGTCGAAATTTAATACAATATGGTATAATTTTCATCTATAATTTGATTGTCAATATTGCCTATAACATAACTTGGAATAATTAATTTATTTGTATCTTATTGAAGTCGTTAAAAATTCATTTTTTTTGAACTGTCAGAATTTTGTTTATGATTAATGTTGAATTCAATATGTCGCTTTTTTATTGTGATCTATAATGTTTTAATCACTTATCATATAAATTTTCGACTATAAATTGATATTCATATTATCCCTGAAACTAACATGGTTAAAGTTCTGAGTAATCCGAGTCGAAATATATAAGATGTTTGATTTTTGGCACTTTTATTAATTTTTTATCTATTTTCGTACTGCAAAATATTGGATAATTATTTAACAAAATTGTAATATTTAGACTATAATTTTAGATGAATATCTAAATCTATTTTGGCATAGCAATTAGTTTTTTTTTATTTGAAATCAAGTGAAACATAAATATATTGATTTGATACTTTTCCATGAATATCCGATTTATGACATTGTTTTTAATTATTTTTAATTTATTATATTTATATCAACTATTCTTCTCTAGGCAATCTCCAGAAGACATAGAATCTCTCTACCGCCAATTTCCAAAACAATCTTGTTGTCTTTCAAAAAGACATCACTGCTGCCTGATAGAAAGCAATTCTCCACCGCCGCCGCCGCCTCCGGACGTCGTCGCCTCCGGAGTTTCTTCTGGGAAAAGAAAACGAAGATACACGAGTTCTGCCGATGATGATAAAGGGAATAGGGCGAGGAAGTGGCAGACGGTGGAAAGTAATGTAAGAATATTATATATATATATATATATATATATATATATATATATATATAATAAGTCGGGTTTTCCTTCCTGACGAAATAACTCCAGAACGCACGAACCGATTTCGACAATTTTGCATTCGTGGGAAAGGTCTCGGACTCCGCAAGGTTTATAGCTAAGAAAATAAGTAGTGCATGGTATCGTGCCCCAATGCAAGCTGCTGGAACTTCACACACCGTAATTAAAAATTCGAGTAACAACATTAGTGAGAATTATCAGAATTATGCTTGGTTAAGTCAACGAGCAATTCTTGCCGCAAAGAATAATGATGTACACGCACTGAATTTCACCATTCAATCAAAAATTGCTAGCGATTTGGTGACATACCAATGATTCCGACTGGTCTTCCGTTTGACTTCGAACGATCGCAATTTCCAGTTCGCCTTAATAACAAGTCGCAAGGCCAATCGCTTAGTGTTTGCGGGATAAATTTCAAATAGATTATTTAGAAAATCATTGTTTTTCACATGGGCAGTTATACGTTGCCTGTTCACGAGTTAGAAAACCATCCGCTTTGTTTGTGTTAACGTCAGACCAGAAAACAAAAAATGTGGTTTACCAAAGAGCACTTCAATGAAACGGATAATTTGCGGATTCACTTTCATTTACTTAGAGAAGTTCAACTCAAAAACAATTCATTTTTGTAATCGAAATAAATTCATTACTGTTGTATAATAAAATCAAATTTTTCCTTTTCAAATATAAAACAAACAAAAAATTTCATCTTTCTCACGAAACCATCTGGTGGCGAAACGGAGTTCGTCGGGTTTGCTAGTATATATATATAAAAGAGGATCGCTTAAGTAGCAACACTTATAACTCACGAACGGCTGAACCGATTTAGATGAAAATTGGCAGGGTGATAGTTTAGAGCCAGGAGATACACATATGAAATACTTTTTATCCCGTTTTTCATTCTAATTCATTATATATATATATATATATATATATATATATACTAGCTAGCCCGGCTACGCGTTGCCGTGGCTCAGTAATCTATTGGTGGCAGGGAGGTAGTTTAGAGCCAGGAGAAACATATGTAATACTTTTTATCCCGTTTTTCATTCTAATTCAGAATTAATTATTTATAAACTATCCATATAGTTTATTGAATCTATGATTCTATCAATGATTTTATCCATGACATTTACTTTCAATCGTCAACTGTCATTCGGTGTTTCTGTTTTGATACAAATATATTAATATGCATTTTTTAATCATTACTTTTGGAAAATTATTACGTGAATAATATAAATATTTTAATCATCATGGAAAATTATTATGAAGTGGCAAATAAATTCTTAATAATAGCAAGCGATGCCAGATGGACGATTGGGAAATTTATTTCTTGAAAATGGGAATGTGATTATTTATATACTTAGGTATTTATATATATTTGTTTATACGTATTTAAATACAGTATTTGAGGTGTTTATATTATATATGTCAGCAATAAGTATTTTCATCAACAAATTAATAAAAAAAATATTTTGAAATACAGTTTCTTAACATAACCTCAAAATTTGTAATAAAAATGTAAATAGTTATATATTGATTGTTGTTAATTTATAATTTCTTTATACATATCTTATAAAATGTTTTAGGTGTTTACAACTAATTGGCATATATATTATTACCAAATGTGCTTTGATTGGGCAATAAAGAGTCCTAATTGAAATTACTTGACTACCTTATGTTAAATATAGTGATAGAATATTAGTTCTTGGTTCTCAGATATATATATATATATATATATATATATATATATATAATATATAACCTAGCTATAAATAAACCTCACGGAGCCCCAGACATTTCCAACGAATGCAAAATCGTCGGAATCGGTTCGTACATTCTGGAGTTATATCGTCAGAAAGAAAAACCCGACTTAATTTTATATAATAAAATAGATATATATATATATATATATATATATATATATATATTTAGGAAGATTTATGAAAATCCGAACAATCGTTTAGGAGGATTAATCTTTCATTTATTTTACAACTTTGCTTCCGCCGTTTTTACTATGCAAGTTCTTCACAATAAAGGCGGAAGCAAAGTTGTATGTTGTCAAATGCGTTTTAAAGTATATTGAGTTGCTGTAGGACTAAATGATGTCAGACAATATTGTCAATGACTTGTTTTTACATAAATTTGTCGAAGACATCGTTTATATTAAACAAATGCTTTAGAAGTTACAAGCAACAAATAAAAATATGTACTAGGTATATTGAATTCCAAAGCAAAATTCCTAAGATAAGAAAAGTGCGCTGTCTTACAAAATCGTTCATAAATCTTAAACCAATGTTTGTATGTAAATATGGTATATAGGAAAATTATTTAAAATTTAATAATCTACAATATTGTCTAACATCATAACCCTACAGCAACTCGGTATACTTTAAATTTGATATTGAATATTCAAAAGTACTTTTCACGTGGCGCTATCTTTGTATAATTCTCTTTAGCGAAGACGTACACTAAAAGTTTCGTAGCTAAATATATTTCTGTACATCTTTATGATAAAATATTATAAAAAATATACAGGAGCACATATTGTCCTTTTTTATTTAATGTTATTGATAGCGGTGCATTATGGACACTGATCAAGGTTACAACGCAAGTGTGGGAGCGGGTTGTGAGAAACGAAAGGGGAAAGATATATATATATATATATATATATATATATATATGTAATTTTTTTCTATTTTTATCTATTTTTGTCTATTTTTTCCAGAAATTTGACACCCAAGAAACTCCAAACAGTTATTCCCATACAATGTACAAAAAACAGGAAACTTTTCATCTAAAACTCCAAAAACCGAATTCCTGGTATTCCTTAAAATCTACAAAAAGGATAATCAGGAGCAGGAGTTGTCCAGGATTTTTAAAAGAATGTGGATAACATATATTTTTAATAAAGGACTTGTTAAAAAAAATATCTTGAACGAGAGGTGGAGACTGATGGTAATAAAACTTCAATTTTAATAAATTAAATAAATGGTGATGGGGTTAAACATATATATATATATATATATATATATATATATATAATATAATATAATATAAATAAACTATTACTATTACTAATAGTATATTTATTATATTTAACTAGATATTAAGAACTCTAACAAGTATAAATAATTTTCAACTATTTTTTTATATTGTTATATTAATAATGTATATTTTTGTATATAGGGTTGTAAAACGCGATAAAATGGTTTCGAACTTGACTGAAACGGTGGAGAATTTTATAAGTGAGTTTTTTTATATTTTTTTCAGCATGTGGGAAAGGTGATGGAAATTTTGGAAAAAAAAAAAATACTAACACACGTATATAAATAAGTCTAAAATATATGAAATTAATTTTTTACTAACTATAATAATTTTCTCCATACAAATTAAAAATGTGTCTAAAGTTGTAATAAAATATTTGTTTTAATTTTTTGAGCAAAATTTGGACATTATAGTATTTATTAAAATACTGCAAAATATTATAAATAATAGATTTTT
>NW_020539727.1:23090607-23189665 GCF_003426905.1 Ctenocephalides felis
TTCATTTTTGCTCACTAACTAAGGATAACAGACTTACGCACGATTTTTACAATTTTTTATGAAAAATATAAACGAGATATGATAACAAAATTTTGTGTGCACATTTTTACAACTGTAATAGATACACAGAAAAAAAATCGTAGACTTTTATCAAAAATTTAATGTTTTATGAATTTTTTTCTCAAACATTGCACCACCAAGTAGTTTCCAATTTGATTTATTAATAATTTTGCGCATAGAAACAATAAATTCCTTTATGATTTTCTCTCATGAATATTTCTAAGTCTCACTAATTAAAAATTCGCAATAATCTTTCCATTTGTTTCAAACTTTTTGCAAAAACAACTCTTGCAATTATAAATGCACAAAGTGCATTTTCTTCAGGGATTATTTAGATGCAACACAAAGCAAAGGAATAATAAATAAGATGCAATATTTGCTGAAGAAAGTTAATTAATACTTGAATAATTTATTGCAAAGAGGATTTTATATATTATTTTCTGGGAAAACGTGATTAAAATTTGAGAGGATAAATTACATTTCTATTTTTAGATTGTGATTTATTCTATTTTAAAATTTTATTTAACACCTGCGTGATATTTTTGGCAAATTTATATTCATACCTTATTTTTGCAGTCAAAATTTTTGCATATTTGAGGCTAAAAATGCATTTAAATAACCCTACAACTTTGCATGAAAAATGTATGGAACTTTTTAAAGTGTGAATTATTGTGCAATTTTTTGGATTTTAAGTTTGTTTTTTGAAATACGTTTTTAAATATTTTTGTAGTTAATTATAATAACTGTAGCGAAATTTATATGAAAAAAAAATCTTTATAATTATGTATATTTTTTTGGTACAAATTTGCGAAGTATGGTGTTCAAAATAAAGTTCCAAATATACTTTTTTAGATGAGATTTTAGTAGAGGAGCATTTTTTTGTAAAAAATTAATTGTAAATTTATCAATGCGTATATGTTTATAAAAATTTGCACAATATATTATAAGAGTTATAGCAATAATTGTGCAGAATTTTGTTTTCATATCTAGCTATAGCTTAAAATTTTTACAAAAAAATTACGAAATTTGTATATGTGGATTTGGTGGTGCATAATTACAGGTGCCCTTTTTGATTAAAAATTTATTTATGCATTTGTTAATGCATATATGATGATAATGATATTTTATACAATTAATGACAATAGTTGTAGCAATATTTGTGCAAAATTTTGTTTTCGTATCTTGCTCAGATTTTTCACAAAAAATTTACAAAATTTGTTAAAGTGGATTTAGTGGTACAAAATTACAGGTGCACTTTTAAAGAAAAAATTAATTTAAAATTCAGCAATTGCATAAAGTAGGTAATTTTTTTTATAAATATGCGAAAAAGTTGTGACAATTCTTGTGCTAAATTTCGTTTTCCTAACTAGTCTAGATTTTATACAAATAATTATTAAACCCGTGCATGTAAATTTGGTTCTTTGATATGGAATTAATTACGATTTTTCAAGGAAAAAATTAATAAGAACTTAGCAGCAGATACAAAAAAGATCCAGTAAATAAATCATACTTCATTTGAAATATTTTTGTAAAATTAAAAGAGTTTCTATTTGAAATTACACGAAGAACTATTTTTTCAAGCCTTTGATATTCTTTTTGCAAGAGAAAGCACTTTATGAAGGTACATCAATTGTAAAAGTTTTTAATTAAAACTAGAAAGTATTAATAATATTAGCTGGAGGGCATTTTATGAAGCACAAGTCATGTATATATATATATATATATATATATATATATATATATATACATAAAATTTTATCTTCTAGAAAAATGCCTTTTTCCAATAAATTGACGTCCAGACAAAAGCCATATGGTATTATATTAGCCATTAGTCTAAATGGATAAATATATATATATATATATATATATATATTTATATTTATCCCATCATCGTTTGATAAAGTGTCTCCATAATTATTAGGACATCAAGCAAATTGATATATTATGCTCGAACATTTATGGACTTATATATTTCATATTTTTTTCACAAAAAGCCTAGGCTAGTTATGACAATAAAATTTGGCACAAATGTTACTACAACTATCTAGAATGCATATAAAAAGTTTCAATGACTATCTGAAATTGCCTGAATTTAGATAAATTTTTTTCTCAGAAAGTGCACTTTTAATTTCATACCAATGAACAGAATTTATATGCATTAGTTTTAAAAATTGTTGTAAAAAAATTTAGACTGGCTACAAGTGTAAAATTAAATATAAATATTGGTGCAGATAGTTTAAAATAATTTATAAATAATTTTAACAATATTTTGTATATTTCATACTTATTATTAATTTTTTTCTCTATAAGCGTACTGTGAATTTTATATAAGAGTACAAAATTTACATACACATATTCTAATATTTTTTTTGTAAGAAGTTCAAGCTAGCTATGATATCGAAATTTAACGAAGACGTTGCTTACAACTATAGTAATTAATTACAAAAAAATTCATCAAATTTTGGCTATAGACTATTTTTAAATTAATTTTTTCCTCTACATGTGCGCTATGAATTTCTTGCACCAAAAATACATTTAATATTTTATTTTAGTTACTTTTTCTTGTTTTTTTGCACTAAATTGCAAGTTTTATCCATTTCCAGACAAAGTGCAGAAAAGATCAATTGCATTTCTGTAAAATGTATTGCAATTTTCTTGTCCCGTGTATTTTTAACCAAGAAAAATAAAAGAAATCTTTCAGAAAAACGTAATTACAGTTTAAATTAAACTCTGAACATAAAATTTTCTAAACTAAAAAATCCTTAAAGTTTCAGAAATTTTTGTCCATCACAATTTTATTTTATCAAATATTGTGTCAGAAAACGTTGTCTTATTCATCATTCAAGTTTTGAATTTTATTTTGAAATAAAAATGAAGACGTTGTCATATCAAAGTAAGAAAATAATATGTTTATTCGAATTCAATTTTCGAATAGTTGAAAGCAAATGCATGTAGTTTCACAAAAAGAAGCTTTTGGAAAATGAAATTTATTTCAAAAGAATTATTTGCACGTGCAGATACTAACATAGTATTCAATAAAACTATAAAACATACATTTTGCCCAAGAATTTAATTGTAATAAAAATGTACACTAGTACGAGCTTTTGTTTAGAAGGCATATATTTTGTATTACATTATAGCCGTTGATTACATTTTTTAAAATTTACGTTCATATTGCTAAAATTTGTTATACTATATTTGTTATATATATATATATATATATTATATTATATATCGTTAAAAAGCTCATAAAATTATCTATTAATCTGTATATAACAATTCACTACGTTTAGAAAAAAATTATTTACAAAATATTTCTAAACTTTCAAGTGTCATTTTATATTAGTTTTATCGTTTGCACTTTTTTATATCAACGCCTTTTTTATTATAAACAATTAGAATATAATAATGATATCATATATTTTTGGAAAGCTAAGGAAATTTGTATATTACGTTCAATATCTTTTCAAACAAAATTAAATAAAAAAAATATGCAAACTCGTCTTTATATGTTAAATATTTTATTTTATATGAAATAATCTAATATTTAAATATTTATTTATTTATTTATTTAATATTGATGATTTTACAACTATAATACTAAAAAAAATGGTTGAATTTTCTAAAAATTGCTGTTTTAGTATATAAATAACTAAATTTTTATTCTAGAATTAAATTAAAAATTATATAAAGTAAATTTTGTACCCGGAGCTTTTACGGTGGAGACGCCGATACAATGTGACATATTAAATTTAAAATATCTGCTAAACTAATAATGTTAGAGAAATATAATATGAATTTTAGTTATATACATATATATATATATATATATATATATATATATATATATAATTTATATAACTAGAATAAAATATTAAATGTATTTTTGGGACTGATAATTTATAGCGCACATGTAGAGGAAAAAATTTATTAAAAATTAGTCAGTAGCAAAAATTTGATGATTTTTTTTTTGTAATTAATTACTACAGTTGTAAGCAACGTCTGTGTTGAATTTTATTCTTGTAACAAGCTTGAACTTCTCACAAAAAATTATTAAAATATGTGTATGTAAATTTTGTACTCTTATATAAAATTCACTGTACGCTTATAGAGAAAAAAAAATAATAAGTATATAAAATACTAAATATTGATAAAATTATTTATAAATTATTTTAAAATATCTGCAGCAATTTTTATGTTTAATTTTACACTTATATCTAGTCTAAATTTTTCACAAAAATTATTAAAATTTGAGCATATAAATTCTGTACAATGGTATGAAATTAATAGTGCACTTTCAGAGAAAAAAAAATTATTTAAATTCAGGCAATCGCAGATAGTCAATAAAACTTTTTATATGTATTCTAGATAGTTGTAGTAACATTTGTGCTAAATTTTATTATCATAACTAGCCTAAGTTTTTTTGAAAAAATATGAAATATATATGTCCATAAATGTTCGAGCATAATATATCAATTTGCTTGATGTCCTAATAATTATGGAGACACTTTATCAAACGATGATGGGATATATATATATATATATATATATATATATATATATATATATATATCCATTTAGACTAATGGCTAATATAATACCATATGACATTTTGTCTGGACGTCAGTTTATTGGAAAAAAGCATTTTTCTAGATGATAAAATTTTATATATATATATATATACATATATATACATGACTTGTGCTTTATAAAATGCCTTCCAGCTAATATTATTAATACTTTCTAGTTTTAATTAAAAACTTTTACAATTCATGTACCTTCATAAAGTGCTTTTTCTCTTACAAAGAGAATATCAAAGGCTTTGAAAAAATAGTTCTTCGTGTAATTTCAAATAGAAACTCTTTTAATTTTACAAATATATTTCAAATGAAGTATAAATTATTTACTAGATTTTTTTTGTATCTGCTTCTGAGTTCTTATTAATTTTTTCCTTGAAAAATCGTAATTAATTCCATATCGAAAGATCAAATTTACGTGCACGGTTTTAATAATTATTTGTATAAAATCTAGACTAGTTAGGAAAACGAAATTTAGCACAAAAATTGTCACAACTATTTTGTACATTTGTATAAAAAAAATTACTTATTTTATGCAAATACAGAATTATTAATAAGTATTTTTTCGAAAGCGTTGTAAATTTCAAAACTAATAAAATTTACCAGTATATTTTTATTATTTTTTGTGTAAAAACTAGGCTGAATTTAATGATGAAATTCAACAAAGACGTTGCTATAAATATTCTAAATATTTGTGCAAAATTTCATCAACATGAATTCCTTGACAAATTTAAAAATAAATTTTTACTCAAAAAGTGCACCTGTAATTTTGCACCACTAAATCCACAATAACAAACTTCGTAATTTTTTTGTGAAAAATCTAAGCAAGATACAAAGACAACATTTTGCACAAATATTTCTACAACTATTATAATTAATTGTGCAAAATTTCATCAACATATACGCATTGATAAATTCACAATTATTTTTTTACTAAAAAAGTTCACCTCTAAGTATATATCGCACTTTATTTTAAACTCTATACTTTGCAATGTTGTACCAAAAAAACATACATAATTATGAAGATTTTTTTTCATATAAATTTTGCTACAGTTATTATAATTTACTACAAAAATATTTATTTCAAAAAATAAATTTAAAAGTTCCATACAATTTTTATTCAAATATATAAATTTTTGTAGGGTTATTTAAATGCCTTTTTAGCCTAAAATATGTAAAAATTTTGATTGCAAAAATAAAGTATGCATATAAATTTGCCAAAAATATAACACAGGTGTTAAATAAAATTTTAAAATAGAATAAATTACATTTTAAAAATAGAAATGTAATTTATCCTCCCAAATTTTATTCACTTTTTCTTAGAAAATAAAATAATAATCTTCTTTGCAATAAATTATTCAAGTATTAATTAACTTTCTTTGGAAATACTGCATCTTATTTATTAATAAAATTTTAAAATAGAAAAATTATATATATATATATATATATATATATATATATGTGTGTGTGTGTGCGTGTGTGTGTGTGTATGTACTTACATATAATATTATCAAAGGTGAAAATGTGAATATCAAATCCGTCTCTTTGAATCCTTCTAAAATTGCATTTATTAGGAAGCCTTAGAAATCCATATTAAATATATATATATATATATATATATATATATATATATATATATATTGATATTACACCCCTTGTTTTATATTTTGGCACATAATTTGTAAACAGACACTTGTCAGAAATAAAAATATACTATTACACAAAAATATGATACTACAAGAAATTCTTTGAAAGAAAATGCGGAAGTCTAATGGGGAAAAATATATATATATATATATATATATATATATACATATTTTTTATTTTGTATTAGATTCGATGTTACTGACAAATAATTCGATGACTCGGAAATTTCTTCGTATCGACTTTTGATTATTAAGTCTCTTCCATTTTATGAAAAAAAAGTTTATATGTTTGAATGTGTGTCTGTGTCTATGTGTGTTTTAGAATTTGAATTCGTGCCTCGAAGGCAATATCGTATAATCATGACCTACGATCCTAGAATATTGTTGACCCAGTTTTCCACTACGATTTCCCACAATTTCCCACAATTTCCAATTCGAAATGGTCACGTTTTACAGTTCTCTAGTATTTGTCTTTGAACTTGCAATGTCCACAGACAATGGTGAATTTTATTGCAAATTTGTGCAATTTGATGAACCAAAATTAATTCAAAAGTACATCTAAAAACTGACATGGTTAATAATAATATCATTTTTTTAAAATAGCAACTTTCAAAAATGGTGTTTTAAAACTTAAAAATTTAGTGGAAGTTTGAAAATGAAAAAATGTATTTAAGGGGCACAACTAGTGTAACCGCCTAAAAAAAGGTGATTTTTGGGAATTTATATTAAAAAAATACTTCATCAATCATTTCAAAATTTTGAGAATATATTTATACATGTTTTAAGAATACATAGTAAAATTTTTGAAGAAAAAAAATAAATATTTTTTAAGTTATCGTCGATCTCCAACGGCCCTTCACTACTGCAGTGATTCCGGCCTTCTACGTGGATGAAATTTAAAAAAATAAAATTTAAAAAAAAAGTCGAATTAATTAATTAATTTTACAAAGAACTAAATGTAGACCATGCTAAAAAAATTGATAGTGATCGGATCATTTGTTTTTGAGAAAAACGCGTTTAAAGATGAAACGATCGTTATACTATATACTATATATATTCTCTTTAAATGGCTGTGACTTAAAAACTATATAAGGTATCGATTTAAAATTTTGGTATGCAATTTTTAAAGGTATGACCTATCAAAATATGAAAAAAAAGAACAATTGATTTTTTTCGAAATTTCACACTAGTTGTGCCCCTTGAAGAATACAAGTTTGAAAAAACTAGGAATAGAAATGAAATTAGAAATTTATAGTCAAATAATTGTTAACTAATGTAGTTATTCAATAAATTGGCATTCAGTTTTCGAAGAGTATTCATAAATTTGACATTTTTCCAACGTAGTATTTTCTTCATTTTAATTTTATTATTTTGTATTATTAAAAGTTTAATATAAAAAACCAAAATATCAGAAATAAATGTCACAAAATATGTATTAAATATACGAGAATTTAAAAATGGCATTTTAGAAAAAGAAAATTTCCGAAAAGTGCAATTTTTAAAAATGACAATTCATAAGTATTAATTTGAACTATGTAAATTTCAAAATAACAAATGGAGTACAAAAAATAATATGTTAAATTTAAAGAATAAGAATTTATCAAGTGAGTATTTGGGACTAAATTGAATTAAAATTTCGAAAATAAAAATTTTATGATAAGGAATTTACAAATGAGGAAGTCACTAATGAAATTTCAATTTAATGATTTGATAAAAAATATACAAACTTGGAGTAAATGAAAAGTTGAAAATTTGGGACTTAACTATTAAGAATTTTCATAAGAGAAAATTCACAATTAAAATTTGTCACAATTGAGAAACATGAGCTTGAAAACTTGTATTTAAAACTTTAAATTTTCAAAGCAGAACTCTTGTGAGAATACATTTATTCAGAAAACATTGAGCGAATGGGATTTAAGGTATTTTTTTTTTCTTGAACAACATTTTTGTAACAAAAACAAATAAAACTATTGCAATATCTACATACATATAAAAGTAAATCGGGTTTTCCTTCCTGACGATATAAGTCCAGCACGCACAAACCGATTTCGACAATTTTGCATTCGTTGGAAAAAAGGTCTCGGGCTCCGCAAGGTTTATAGCCAAGAAAATTAGTTGTGCATGGCATCGTGCCCTAATGCAAATTGCTGGAACTTCACACACCGTAATTAAAAATTCGAGTAATGTCATTAGTGGCAATTATCAGAATTATACTTGGTTAAGTCAACGAGCAATTCTTGCCGCAAAGAATAATGATGTATACTCACTGAATTTAACCATTCAATCAAAAATTGCTGGCAATTTGGTGACCCACCAATGATTCCGATTGGTCTTCCGTTTGACTTCAAACGATTGCAATTTCCAGTTCGCAATAACAAGTCTCAAGGCCAATCGCTTAGTGTTTGCGGGATAAATTTCAAATAGATTATTTAGAAAATCATTGTTTTTCACATGGGCAGTTTTACGTTGCCTGTTCACGAGTTGGAAAACTATCTACTTTGTTTGTGTTAACGTCAAACCAAATAACAAAAAATGTGGTTTACCAAAGAGCACTTCAATGAAACGGATAATTTGCGGATTCACTTTCATTTACTTAGAGAAGTTCAATTAAAAAACACTTCATTTTTGTAATCGAAATAAATTCATTACTGTTGTGTAATAAAATCAAATTTTTCCTTTTCAAATATAAAACAAAAAAAGTTTCTTCATCTTTCTCACGAAACCATCTGGTGGCGAAACGGAGTTCGTCGGGTTTGCTAGTATATCTATATATATATATATATATATATATATATACTAGCAAATCCGATAGTATATATATATATATATATATACACATACATATGTCTTTTCCAACATATTGCATTACAAATTCACCGCCGCAAAATGCAAGAAATGAAATGCATTTTCGATTTCGAAATGCACATCAAAGAAAAATGCATTTTTCTCCGTTCTTTCATGAAACGACAAGAATGACAACTTGAAAATGCATTTTTCAAAAGGGCAACAATAAATAAGTACATACACGTGTACTACTCGCCAAAAGGAACGCTTTTCTTATGTTAATAATAAATATATCAAAGATTTATGAATGAGGTGTAAAGGACACGTAATATGCATATGAATGAAAAGTGAGGAAAGTAATTTTGATTTTCTTGTGCAATTTTAAAGTATACCGAGTTGCTGAAGGGTAATATTATATGATGATGATGTTAGACAGTTTTATCGAATGTTCAATTTTAAACAATTTTCCTAAACATGTCATGAATATTGCGCTAACATTTTAAATGTTATATAAGATAGAGTAAACAAATGCACTTGTACTTTATTATCATCGGATCTATAGTATAGTTTATTTTAAATTGCTATTTATGAGTATATCGAGTTGCTGTAGGGTCTTGCAATGTTAGAAAATAATATAAATAATTTAATTTTAAACAAATTTCTTATATACAGTATTTTGATTGCGCTAACAGTTTTAAAGTTATAAATTTTACAATAAATAAAATCATTTTATCCAGAATTTTAGTGATGTTCTTGAAGTACATAAAGTTGCTGCAGGATTAGAATTCAGATTTTTTTTGCAAAAATTGTTTATATATATATATATATATATATATATATATATGTATATATATATATATCTAATAAATTTCTGATACTTTTAAAAGCAATTGGTGATCGCTCAATCATTGTCTCGTACTTCGTAGTCGATCATAAACTGTTCCATAAATAAACAGAGAGTTGGTCGACTTATTTTACTTTTTCCTTTACAAATATTGAAGATACCTAAAAAGTTTTTTAGAAAAAGCTTTTCGTAGTCATTTCAGCTACATTTCTTGTAAATAACATATGACCAAAGATATCATAGTTTCGGAGTTTTGGTCACAAATAAAAGAAAAAAGAAAAGCGTACCTATTAAAATTAAATAATTATTTTGCTTGATAAATGCAAAAATTGTGAGATTTTTTTTTGGTTTTTGTCAAGTAACTCGAAAATTTTATATGGAACCACCCTTTTTCAGTTAGATAGGGTGAAACTAGATAAAAATTACAACATTATGATACCTAAAAAATTTGTTAGAAAAAAAATTTCTTATTCATTCCTCAACATTTTTCTTAACAATATATAACCATAAATATCATAGTACCAGAGTTTTGGTCACAAATATAGAAAATTGTACCTATTGAAATTAAATAATTATTCTAAATATTTTATTAATAAATGCTAAAATTATAAAATTTCATATAAACTTAATATTATAATATATAATCTTATAAAGTAGCAATTATTCAGCTACAACATTTATTGATGTTGTATTAAATAAATTAAATATTTTGTTGGATTAAATATTTTGAAATAGTTTCCGAGATTTTATTGAAAATCTGAAAATTTGTACTGAAATTTTAATTAAACTATTTTAAATTAATAAATAATTTTTTTATGTCAATCGTTAAATATCGAACATAAATAATAAGTTTATATGGAAGATTTGTTGTATATTTATTAAGTTAAAAGTTTTGTTAACTACATTTTTATATAAATATCATATTTGTTTAGATTTAGCTAAAAATCTGGAAATATGCACTTTAACTTTGAAGAGTTTCATGAACAAAACATTATTCAATTTTTTTTATTCGTAAATCGATAAATATTGAAACTAGATACTAACTTTCTATGAAAAAAAATTATAAATCGATAAATATTAAACATAGATACTAACTTTATATGAAAAAAAAGTTGCAAATTTATTCAGTTATAACTTTTGTTAACAATATTTTTATATAAACGTCATAGTTTATTAAATTTAGTCAAAAATCTAAAAATACGTACTTGAATCATAAACTAATTTTTGAAAAGAATATTAGTTAAGTTGATTTATTTATAAATCGATAAATAATAAACATAGATACTAGCTTTATATGAAAATAAAAATATAAATCGATAAATATTAAAAATACATACTAACTTTATATGAAAAAAATGTTGCAAATTTATTCAGTTATAACTTTTGTTAACAACATTTTTATATAAATGTCATAGTTTATTAAATTTATTTGAAAATCCTAAAATATATCATTTAACTATAGAGTGTTAGTTTTTTCCACAAGCGCTTGCTTTATACAAAAATACAGCTTATATATATATATATATATATATATACTATATATATATATATATATATATATATATATATATATATATATAATAAATTATTTTGTCAATGGATACGACACGTCGATCAAATAATATCTTTTATGTTTTTGGACAATGATTAGAAATTAATGCCCTTATATGTTACCAAAGATATCAAGAAAATTGACAGGCGATAAATGTCCCTGAACATATTAAGAAAATATTGGAAATTTTTCGGAAAATGTGACCTAAAATAATACAGAAATATTTATAGAATGTCATTGTTTAATGTTTAATAGAAATAAAATATTTATAATAGACTAAGTCACAAAAAAGTTCGTAAACGCACTCGAAATGTACTGTAAAAATAATGGAAAAGTTTCAGATTTTTTTGGTTTGGAAGATTGAAATATAAAAATATTCATAATTTATTTATAAGATATATATTATTAAAGCTTTGTATTTTATATTAATTATTAATATACGGAGAAACTAGCCAAAACCTGAGCAAATGTCTTTACCAACATAAAAATAACTCAAAAAATCCCAAACAATTCAAAACCATGCTAAACGAACATATTATTAATTTAAACCATAATATAGATTTTTCAACCCAAAATTTTTACATTCTGAAGAGAACGTAATTAAAAGAATATTTGCTGAGGGGTTTGTTTTTGCAATTACATAACGACAGGGTCATTAAAAAACTTTTCGACAATATGGCCCTGAACGAAACAAACACGTGGTTCCTAAATAGCGTGTCAAAATTTCTTAAAAAAATGACAAGATCCCATCGCTTTTTAAATTTCCCGTAAAATTTGAACACATGCTAAAAACTGCTTCAAAAAAAATGTGACATTTCTATCATAAACTCCGAACAGTAAATACTGAGTTTCGACAACTTGTCAAGTTAACATTTTTATTTGTGTGTTTTACCATCTGTGATGTTAAAAATATATATTTTATCAATGTGCACATACTCATACCATGGATTAATAATGGTTTCATATGCTATATTAGGATACAAAATTATTTGTGCTTTATTATTATTAGTATCATTATTATTGTTTTTCTATGAAATTTCTAAAATATTATTTATATAGGTTTAATTTTTATAGTTAAATTGATTGCCACTGAATGAAGGCTAAGATGCTAGCCGAAACGTATGGATTTTAAATAAATAAATTTCTAAAAATTTTCATACTAATTTTATTGTTCTTTTCCATAATTGAATTTTAAGATATTTTTTTTCTTTTCAGGTGACTTTGGCAAGATGTTGCCATACAGGAAGGGCCAGTTCCGTACCAAGAATCAGACGAGCACATTCTGTAAGGGAACCAAGGTCTGAGGTCCTTCGAGGGCACTCTTCGACTATTTTAAGGGCGAATTCTTCGAGCGCCCTTAGAAATCGAGATATGAGGAGGAACTTGAGCGATGGGTAAAAAATTTATATATATTTATAAAATTTATAAAATTAATGCCATTTTGAATGCAGGACCGACCTACTTTTTGGAATTATTCCATGTAAATTTGGCAGTATATTTGTACGAACTAATTATTGATATAGACGTATTCTTAATTTGCATATATTACCTGTAAATGTATTTTATTACTCAATTAAATAACAGAGTTCCATTGAATATATTAAACAAAATTATGGGGATGTTTATCAACTTTGTACATTATAATTATTATGATAATTCTATCTACACTATGTTAAAATTTTTGTAATTATTCTTAAAATTTGACATGTACATTTATATAAATAATCTATGAAATAATCTATCATGGTGGTCCTTAATAAGGACATTTTTGAATTTCCTTGCTCCCAAGGGCTCAAATGGTTCCTAATTCATAAAAAATAATTTTCTTAAAGTTTTAGCTTTTAATATTAACTTTTAGATAGTGCGCAATTCAAACAAACTTCTTAAGGAAATAGCATGGAAAAAATTTTGAAAATTTATAAAGAAATTTTTATAGGTATAACTTAGCGACAAATGAATTAAAAGTGAAAATTCGTGTCATAAATTCGACGCTCTGCAAAATTTTTGAAAAATTTTTCATGCTATTTCCATTCAAAACTTTGACTGAATTGCGCTCTATCTAAACGTTAATATTAAGAGCTAAAACTTTCAGAGAATTGTTTTTTATCAATTTGGAACCATTTCAGCCCTTGGGAGCAAGGAAGTTTGAAAACGTCCATATTAAGGACCACCCAAATATATATACTCGTCACAATATGATTCAAAATATTAAAGATAATTAAACTAAAATTAATAATGATGAATTAAAATATTTTATACTGGAATACAATATCATACATATATCGATTTTCAAGACTATTCAAGACTTAATCTTAATATTAGATTACTTCAGACTTTTTTTTCTATGCTTATTGAGATTTTTAACTTCCCGTAGGGCAAGTAATAGTAACCGCAAAAAAATCGAAAATGAAAATTTTTATATATCTTTACGTTTCAAAGGTTTCTGAACATTTTGGCATACCTTAGAAAAAATGGATGTATGTGTGTATGTGTGTGTGTGTGTGTGTGTGTGTATGTATGTATGTATGTATGTATGTATGTATGTATGTATGTATGTATGTGCGTGTGTGTATGTATGTGCGGATACAAATTTTCGTCGACGATTTCGGGAACACGGATCAACCGATTTGAATAATTCAAAAAACATTCGATTCGTATTGATAAGGAGACGTGCTGATTAGTTTTTGGCGAAGGCAGGTCTAGCCGTTCCGAAGATACGAGGCAAAAAGTGCATAAACGGTAACTCAGTTTTTAAGAGAACGGAGCGTCCGATTTGAATAATTCAAAAAACATTTTATTTGTATTGACTAAATGAAGAACTGTTCAATTTTTTGGAAAGGCAGGTCCAACGACTTTGGAGATATGGAGGAAAAAGTAAAACAAATGCCATTTAGCGGTTAAAAATGATCATTAGACATATGCACATCAAATTATCAGATATTTTATAAAGATTTTAACAATAAGTATAAATTTTTTTACATTCCCATGGATTCCGTACCAATGTTTACGCGTTAGACGGCGATGCGGCGCTTACGCGCTTTGATATTTAGTCTTTATGCAGTGAAAGCAGTACGATTGCATTGAAAAAAAGTTCAGAATTTCCAAAATATTTCAAAATAAATGATTTAAGATAGAATGATTTAATATGGTTCGAAATTCTATTAAAAGTTTCAAATCATTTGATCAACTTTTATTGATTATTTTTAATTACTCGAATTTTGAATTGCGGTACGGGAAATTCCAGCAATTTGCCTTAAGACAGAATTCCACTTACAGCTAGTTGCTTTGCATATTATTTGAGACTTTGTTCTTTTAGATTACTTAAGACATTTTTTATCTATTCTACTTAAGATGTTTTTATACAACTTTTTTTAAATTATTTATATATTATTCAAGAACAAGTAAAGCCTACAATATATATTTCTTTGCCGATATAAAAGTCTTGAATAAAACGACTTTGAATTCGATATTTTATTCTTAAGCAATAAATAGAAAATTCGGGACATTTTTTTGGTTTTTGTCAAATAACTCAAAAATTTCATATGAAACTACCCCTTTGCAGTTAGATAGTGTGAAACTAGATAAAATTTACAACATTCTTAGAAGACACTTTTCCTTTATCAATTTTTTATTATTCTATTTTTTTAGGTATTGTTCAGAGTCTTTGCACAGTCCAAAAATGTGTCCACAGGAAAGAAGACAAATTCAAATTCCATCAGAAGATGTTACAACAGCTGTTAAAGTTACAACGACAGCTGTCAGACCTTTGGTTGTAACATTTAGAAGTAATTGCAGGTTTGTAAAAAATAATAAAAATTAAAAAAAAGAGTGCGCGTAAGGTTTACACGCGATTGAAGTAAAACTTATTTGCTACTGTACAAGATGGCATTTAAGTAAAAATAAAAACATCATATAACAATTTTGAATAATGTTTCTTAGTAATATGATAGTAACACTCGTGATGCACACATTTATTAGTGTCTTCAATCAGTATACACATTTATATGATGATAAATTGTAAATTATATATTTATAATAGCATTCAAAATATGTATAATATTTAGAAACAATGATGTAATTAAAGTCATACTTCAAATATGACATGATCGGTTTGTCATTGTAATTAGCATTTAGAAATGAACCTTCATTAGAGGAATGAAGTAATTGTAGATTAATAAAATTCTATAATATAAATTCTATAACGCCTAAACAAATATTGTTTTCGTAACTTCACTCTTCATATAATAATTGTGTTTGAAGAACTTCATGTAATTAAAATTAACATACATTCATTGACTGCTTGTATTTTTTTACTTTTTCGCTAGCGATATAATCTCATTCTTTGAGCAGCTGTATCTGTCTTGCCTATAAAATATTTTCCATTTTAATAACTTCTAAGATTTATAGAAACTACAAGTCCATTTTTGATTTTATTTTTGGTTTTGTTCGTCAGTAGAGTCCGTTTTTCTTTAATTTTTAATTTAATCATCAGTAGAGTCTCTTTGAATTTTATTTCTATTTTGCTCGTCAGTAGAGTCCCTTTTTAATGTTATTTTTAGATTGCTCGTCTGTAGAGTCCCTTTTTAATTTTATTTTTAGATTGCTCGTCCGTAGAGTCCCTTTTTAATGTTATTTTTAGATAGCTCGTCAGTAGAGTCCATTTTTCTTTAATCTTTAATTTAATCATCATTTAATTCAATCATAAAATTCAAAGAGACTAAATTTTATTTCTATTTGATCGTCAGAAGAGTCCCATTTTCTTTCATTTTCAATTTTGCTCGTCAGTAGAGTTTTTTTCTTTTCCCTTCAATTTTTGATTTAATCATCAGTAGTTTCTTTGAATTTTATTTCTATTTGATCGTCAGTAGAGTCCTTTTTCTTTAATTTTTAGTTTGCTCGTCAGGAGAGTCCCATTTTCTTCCATTTTTAATTTAATTATCAGTAGAGTTTATTTTTCTTTTATTTTTAGTTTTGTGTATAGTTTGCTATGAACAATAAACAAAAAAAAAATTTAGTTTTGTTCGTCAGTAGAGTCCCTTTTAGTATGCTCGTCAGTATAGTATAGTCCCTTTTACCTTTAACTTTAATTTAATAATCAGTAGAGTCTCTTTGAATTTTATTTTTATTTTGCTCGTCAGTAGAGTCCCCCACCTTTTTTCATTTTTAGTTTGGTCGTCAGTAGAGTCCTTTCTTATTTACGAATAATATAGAAATAATTTCTAACCAATGAACTTACGTTTAGTACACGGCACAAATGTTTAATTTGTTTTATTATTTTCAAGGAACAGGGTAATTATTTCATCTATTTCTATTTTATTTTTAAGAGTTTGTTCTCCAATTTTAATAATTTTTTTCTAAATTTAGAAGAAGACATCTAGTAGTAGAAACGCCTTGCAACTGTCAACAGCATCCAGGAAGATCTTCAATTGATGAAAATTCTTGTGATATTGACAGGTCAGTGAAAATAGTTTTAGATATTTTTATAAAAATCAATAAAACTTAAAAATAAAAATAATACCATTTATTTAAAATATTCACTCATCGAGCATATATTAATACTCCCATCAATTTGCAATTTAATATCATTTTTGACTATAAGAGATACAATAGAAAAACATTCTACTTGTATTGACAAAACAATTGCTTTTGAGGATAAATGGTAAATTATTACTTTTTTTTTTATTTTCCGTAAAATATTTGTCATTTTGGATTGAAAATGCAAAAAATCACCCGGGCTAAGCACAGTCTAAGCGCCACTCTGGTTCAAATGTTTACCCAAGTGCGTTTGGACTGTTTATTTACTGGAGAACTTTTCAAATTTTGTGAGAAAAAAAACTATTGAAAAATGTGAAAATGCCGCCAAGCTAAGCACAGTACGAGTGAAAATGTCGCACAGAATTATTGGCAAATGCGTTTAGACTGTGACTATACGGGAGCACTTTTTCAATTTTGTGTAAATTAGGCAACAATTTTTTTTGAAATTGAATTCGAAATGAAATGACGATTGTTAATGTTCTGGAAATAAATTGATTTATGATTTACATTTGATTTGCACAGATATAACAAGATAGCAAAAATAATGAAAGTTACAGTATTTGTAATAATATATTTGAAAACATTTAAAATTAATCGAATATTTCATTACGGTACGGGAAGTTCCAGCAATTTGCCTTAAGGCACGATGCCATACACAAAAATGATAAGATCAAGAATAAATTTTGATATTTAAGTTATGGCTTTTAGTTGAATATATTATCTTTTAGGTCTGTCTTTGAATAAATTATACATTTATATATTCTATACTATACAAAATTATAAATATACATTTTTTAATTAATTTTATTTCCCATACAAATGTAATAACTTATTTTTGTTATATTTAATTTTTTTGGTTTAAGAATCAATTCGAATTCAATATTTCAATATTTGATTTATTTTTAAAAATGTACACATAATTTTTGTTAAAATATATATATTTTTTATTAATATTTGAATTACAATCTGTCTTATAATTAAAAGACATTTAGTAATTAATCTGAGACTTTTGTTAAAATATGTTAACATTTTAACTTACCTAAATTTTTTATTGAATAACATTTCTACTTTAATTTTAAGTCGTATTAGTTTATCAAAATGATTTTATTCAAATCCATTATTATTATTGACAATAATTTAAATAACTATTTCACATTAACATATTGTTCTGCAATATTTTAACTAATTAATTATGTCGTAAAACATTTAATCCCAAAATCCGATTGAGTAAAATTTAAATTGTTTTCACCATAGTAATCCTGACGTAATTAATAATGAAACAAATTGTATTATAATAATTAATTATTTACCGAGCGGATTGTATGAATTATATTTGTATATATATATATATATATGTGTGTGTATATGAATATATAAATTCTGAATACAGTTTCTGGATAAGATATGAAATATCGTTTCGAATTAACAATAAACCATCTTGTTGCTCCACCGGATACAATTTATGATGTTCTCATAAACTGGAAAACTTATGTAATATTGCACAAAATAATAGTATGTATATATATCTATACTAGCTGACCCGGCAAACGCTGTTTTGCCATCAAAAATATTTTGCCGCTTTGCAGAAGTTCTTATAATATACGTGATATTTTAATAATAATGTTATATTTTCATTACACAAATTTCTTTACATTTCGATAATTAATTCCAACGCATCACAGTGTTTTGTTTATTTTGATTTTATTTATGTCAAATAGTGAAATATTTTTTAAATCAATGAATAAATTAGATTTTAGTCTGAATCAACGCAGTACCTAAATATTATCTAAATATATAATTTTTTATATAAATATCAGATTTTTTATTTTTAGAAATATTGAATGTCAATTTCATATATCCAATATGCACAAAATTTTTAAATGCCAAAATATTTCCTTTTTGGTCGAAATTTAATACAATATGGTATAATTTTCATCTATAAATTGATTGTCAATATTGCCTATAACATAACTTGGAATAATTAATTTATTTGTATCTTATTGAAGTCGTTAAAAATTCATTTTTTTTGAACTGTCAGAATTTTGTTTATGATTAATGTTAAATTCAATATGTCGCTTTTTTATTGTGATCTATAATGTTTTAATCACTTATCATATAAATTTTCGACTATAAATTGATATTCATACTATCTCTGAAACTAACATGGATAAAGTTCTGAGAAATCCGAGTCCAAATATATAAGATGTTTGATTTTTGGCACTTTTATTAATTTTTTATCTATTTTCGTACTGTAAAATATTGGATGATTATTTAACAAAATTGTAATATTTAGACTATAATTTTAGATGAGTATACTATCTATTTTGGCATAGCAATTAGTTTTTTCTTTATTTGAAATCAAGTGAAACATAAATATATTGATTTGATATTGTTCCATAAATATCCGAATTATGACATTGTTTTTAATTATTTTTAATTTATTATATTTATATCAACTATTCTTCTCTAGGCAATCTTCAGAAGACATAGAATCTCTCTACCGCCAATTACCAAAACAATCGTGTTGTCTTACAAAAAGACATCACTGCTGCCTGATAGAAAACAATTCTCCACCGCCGCCGCCGCCTCCGGACGTCGTCTCCTCCGGAGTTTCTTCCGGGAAAAGAAAACGAAGATACACGAGTTCTGCCGATGATGATAAAGGGAATAGGGCGAGGAAGTGGCAGACGGTGGACAGTAATGTAAGAATATTATATATATATATATATATATATATATATATATATATATATATATATTATATTCTATATATATAAAAATAAGTCGGGTTTTCTTTCCGATTTCGAGAATTTTGCATTCGTTGGAAAGGTCTCGGGCTCTGCAAGGTTTATAGCTAAGAAAATTAGTGGTGCATGGCATCGTGCCCTAATGCAAGCTGCTGAACTTCACGCACCGTAGTTAAAAATTCGAGTAATCACATTAGTGAGAATTATCAGAATTATACTTGGTTAAGTCAACGAGCAATTCTTGCCGCAAACAATAATGATGTACACGCACTGAATTTCACCATTCAATCAAAAATTGCTGGCGATTTGGTGACATACCAATGATTCCGACTGGTCTTCCGTACGACTTCAAACGATTGCAATTTCCTTGCGTTCGCAATAACAAGTCGCAAGGCCAATCGCTTAGTGTTTGCGGGATAAATTTCAAATAGATTATTTAGAAAATCATTGTTTTTCACATGGGCAGTTATACGTTGCCTGTTCACGAGTTAGAAAACCATCCGCTTTGTTTGTGTTAACGTCAGACCAGAAAACAAAAAATGTGGTTTACCAAAGAGCACTTCAATGAAACGGATAATTTGCGGATTCACTTTCATTTACTTAGAGAAGTTCAACTCAAAAACAATTCATTTTTGTAATCGAAATAAATTCATTACTGTTGTATAATAAAATCAAATTTTTCCTTTTCAAATATAAAACAAACAAAAAATTTCATCTTTCTCACGAAACCATCTGGTGGCGAAACGGAGTTCGTCGGGTTTGCTAGTATATATATATAAAAGAGGATCGCTTAAGTAGCAACACTTATAACTCACGAACGGCTGAACCGATTTAGATGAAAATTGGCAGGGTGATAGTTTAGAGCCAGGAGATACACATATGAAATACTTTTTATCCCGTTTTTCATTCTAATTCATTATATATATATATATATATATATATACTAGCTAGCCCGGCCACGCGTTGCCGTGGCTCAGTAATCTATTGGTGGCAGGGAGGTAGTTTAGAGCCAGGAGAAACATATGTAATACTTTTTATCCCGTTTTTCATTCTAATTCAGAATTAATTATTTATAAACTATCCATATAGTTTATTGAATCTATGATTCTATCAATGATTTCATCCATGACATTTGCATTCGATTGTCAACTGTCAGTCGGTGTTTCTGTTTTGATACAAATATATTAATATGCATTTTTAATCACTACTTTTGGAAAATTATTACGTGAATAATATAAATATTTTAATCACCATGGAAAATTATTACGAAGTGACAAATAAATTAATTCTTAATAATAGCAAGCGATGCCAAATGGACGATTGGGAAATTTATTTCTTGAAAATGGGAATGTGATTATTTATATACTTAAGTATTTAAGTATATTTGTTTATACGTATTTAATTAGAGTATTTGAGGTGTTTATATTCTATATATCAGCAATAAGCATACTCATCAACAAATTAATAAAAAAAAAATATGTTGAAATATAGTTTCTTAACATAACCTTAAAATTTGTAATAAAAATGTGAATAGTTATATATTAATTGTTGGTAATTTATAATTTCTTTGTACATATCTTATAAAATGTTTCAGGTGTTTACAACTAATTGGCATATATATTATCAGCAAAAGTGCTTTGATTGGACAATAAAGAGTCCTAATTGAAATTACTTGACTACCTTATGTTAAATATAGTGATAGAATATTAGTTCTTGGTTCTCAGATATATATATATATATATATATATATATATATAATATATAACCTAGCTATAAATAAACCTCACGGAGCCCCAGACATTTCCAACGAATGCAAAATCGTCGGAATCGGTTCGTACATTCTGGAGTTATATCGTCAGAAAGAAAAACCCGACTTAATTTTATATAATAAAATATATATATATATATATATATATATATATATATTTAGGAAGATTTATGAAAATCCGAACAATCGTTTAGGAGGATTAATCTTTCATTTATTTTACAACTTTGCTTCCGCCGTTTTTACTATGCAAGTTCTTCACAATAAAGGCGGAAGCAAAGTTGTATGTTGTCAAATGCGTTTTAAAGTATATTGAGTTGCTGTAGGACTAAATGATGTCAGACAATATTGTCAATGACTTGTTTTTACATAAATTTGTCGAAGACATCGTTTATATTAAACAAATGCTTTAGAAGTTACAAGCGATGAAATAAAAATTTATACTAAGTATACTGAATTTCAAAGCAAAATTCCTAAGATAAGAAAAGTGCGCTGTGTTACAAAATCGTTTATAAATCTAAAACTAATTGTTGTATATAAATATAGTATATAGGAAAATTATTTAAAATTTAATAATCTACAATATTGTCTAATAATATAATGCTCTACAGCAACTCGGTAGACTCCAAAACCGCATTTATATATCACATTAATATATTACCCTTTATAAGTTTACAACTTTGCTTCCGCCGTTTTTATTATGCGAGTTTTTTACAATACAGGCGGAAGCAAAGTTGTATGTTTTCAAATGTGTTTTAAAGTATATTGAGTTGCTGTGGGATTAAATGATGTTAGACAATATTGTCAATGACTTATTTTTAAATAAATTTGTCAAAGACATAAATCAAATTGAACAAATGCTTTAGAAGTTACAAGCGATAAAATAAAAATATGTACTAAGTATACTGAATTCTAAAGCAAAATTCCTAAGATAAGAAAAGTGCGCTGTGTTACAAAATCGTTTATAACTCTAAAACTAATTTTTGTATATGAAAATGGTATATGGCGAAACTGTTTAAAATTAAATAATGTATAATATTGTCTAATAACATAACACTATACAGCAACTCGGTATACTTCAAAACCGCATTTATTTATCACATTAGTATATTACACATTATGCATATTAAATTTACAACTTTGCTCCCGCCGTTTTTACTATGCGAGTTGTTTATGATAAAGGCGGAAGCAAAGTTGTATTTTTTTAAATGCGTTTTAAAGTATACCGAGTTGCTGTAGGACTAAATGATGTTAGACAATATTGTCAATGACTTATTTTTACATAAATTTATCGAAGATGTCGTTTGCATTAAACAAATTCTTTAGAAGTTACAAGGGGTAAAATAAAAATATGTACTAGGTATATTGAATTCTAAAGCAAAATTCTAAGATAGTAAAAGTGCACTGTCTTACTAAATCTTCTATAAATCTAAAACTAATTTTTGTATGTAAATATGGTATATGGCGAAATTATTTAAAATTAAATAGTGCATAATATTGTATAATAACATAACACTCTACAGCAACTCGGTATACTTTAAATTTGATATTGAATATTCAAAAGTACTTTTCACGTGGCGCTATCTTTGTATAATTCTCTTTAGCGAAGACGTACACTAAAAGTTTCGTAGCTAAATATATTTCTGTACATCTTTATGATAAAATATTATAAAAAATATACAGGAGCACATATTGTCCTTTTTTATTTAATGTTATTGATAGCGGTGCATTATGGACACTGATCAAGGTTACAACGCAAGTGTGGGAGCGGGTTGTGAGAAACGAAAGGGGAAAGATATATAAATATATATATATATATATATGTAATTTTTTTTCTATTTTTATCTATTTTTGTCTATTTTTTCCAGAAATTTGACACCCAAGAAACTCCAAACAGTTATTCCCATACAATGTACAAAAAACAGGAAACTTTTCATCTAAAACTCCAAAAACCGAATTCCTGGTATTCCTTAAAATCTACAAAAAGGATAATCAGGAGCAGGAGTTGTCCAGGATTTTTAAAAGAATGTGGATAACATATATTTTTAATAAAGGACTTGTTAAAAAAATATCTTGAACGAGAGGTGGAGACTGATGGTAATAAAACTTCAATTTTGATAAATTAAATAAATGGTGATGGGGTTAAACATATATATATATATATATATATATATATATATAATATAATATAATATAATATAAACTATTACTATTACTAATAGTATATTTATTATATTTAACTAGATATTAAGAACTCTAACAAGTATAAATAATTTTCAACTATTTTTTATATTTGTTATATTAATAATGTATATTTTTGTATATAGGGTTGTAAAACGCGATAAAATGGTTTCGAACTTGACTGAAACGGTGGAGAATTTTTATAAGTGAGTTTTTTTATATTTTTTTCAGCATGTGGGAAAGGTGATGGAAATTTTGGAAAAAATACTAACACACGTATATAAATAAGTCTAAATATATGAAATTAATTTTTTTTACTAACTATAATAATTTTCTCCATACAAATTAAAAATGTGTCTAAAGTTGTAATTAAAATATTTGTTTAATTTTTTTGAGCAAAATTTGGACATTATAGTATTTATTAAAATACTGCAAAATATTATAAATAATAGATTTTTTGCATTATAGCAAAATTTGCACAAAAATACCTAATATTTTTTATTTGAATTTAGTGATTTTTTTTTTGGTACTGAAAATTCTTATTAGAATCCTGAAAATTAGATATTATATTCTTAGTTATGTCTATTTTATTAATTAATAATAAACTTAGAGGGTTTTCTTTGCAAAAATGCAAAAATTTTATATTTTTCTGACCAAAGTCAATAAAAAAATAATGTCTTTTATTACGTGCACAAAAATACCTGATATTTTTTATTTGAACTTAATAATTTTTTTTTGGTACTGAAAATTTTCATTAGAATCTTGTAAATTGGATATGATATTCTTAGTTATGTCTATTTTATTAAGAAATAATAAAATTTGGGGGTTTTCTTTGCAAAAATACCAAATTTTTAATATTTTTTCGACTCAAGTTATTTGAAAACAATGTTTTATCTTTGAGACAAATTTGATGAGCTCTTCAGGGCATATCGTTTGCACTAGGATAGTATGAATTGGACACAATATTTTAAAATATGTCTATTTTAAAAACAAATAAAAAAATTTATAGTTTTTTTTTACAACATTACCATATTTTTAATATAATTCCGAATAAAATTAGTTACAACTATTATTCTAGATTAATTGTAACTGCACAAAAATACCTCATATTATTTATATGAATTTAGTAATATTTTTTTTTGTACTGAAGATTCTTATTAGAATCCTGAAAATTGGATATGATATTCTTAGTTATGTCAGTTTTATTAATTAATAATAAAATTGGAGGGTTTTCCTTGCAAAAATGCAAAAATTTCTCGATTTTCTGACTAAAGTCGTGGAAAAACAACGTTTTATCCTGCGTTAATTTTGATGAGCTCTTCAGGACACATCGTTTGTTCTAGGATAGTATAATTCAAACACAATATTTCTACATATGTCTAGTTTAATAACAAATATTAAAATTTATAGGTTCTCTTTGAACCATTACCAAATTTTTAATATAATTCCGAATAAAATTAGTTACGACTATTATTCTAGATTTATTGTAACTGCACAAAAATACTACTTATTATTTATTTGAATTTAGTAAAAATTTTTTTGGTACTGAAGATACTTACTAGAATTCTGTAAATTGGGTATTATATTCTTAATTATGTCTATTTTATTAATAAATAATAAAATTTGAGGGTTTCCTTTGCAAAAATGTAAAAATTTTATATTTTTCTGACTAAAGTCATTGAAAAACAACGTTTTGTATTGTGTTAACTTTGATGAGCTCTTCAGGACACACTGTTCATACTAGGAAAATATAATTTGGACAAAATATATTTGCATATATCTAGTTTAACATCAAATAATAAAATTTATAGGTCTTCTTTGCAAAAATGCAAAAATTTCATAATTTTCTTAATGAAATCATTAAACTTTGACAAGAAAATAATATTAACTTTGATACTATAAATTTAATTTCCTATAATGACTTTTTTTATTAAATTTTGTTTCAAAATATTTTTTATTTAAACAAATATTTATAAAACAATTGTTTTCCTATTTATGAACAAATTTAAATATTTTTTTCATAAACAATTTTATTGTTGAGAAAAAAAGTTAAATTATTAGGATTCTTTACAATTTTATTCATTTTTGGGATATAACTTTATTCTTGGTATAAAAATTAAATAAACATTTAAGTTAGTTAAAATAATTTAGTTTAACATTTTAAACAAATTCATCTGAATTTTTGAAACATAATATTCATCGTTTGCATTTTTTTAATTTTTATTTAATATTTCTGAACAGAATTTTCGTTTTAAACATTTAATAATGCAAAATTTAAAAATTAAATAAATGCAAATCTCTTTAATATTGAATTAAATTAAATATTATTGTAAGTTTTTAGTTTGTTAAATTAAATCAACAAATCAATTTTTAAAATAAATATTTCTAAAACAATTTTTTTTCTATTTATAAACAAATTTAGATATTTTCTCAAAAACCAATTTTATCTTTGGCAAAAAAAGTTCATTTTTGGGAATATTCTACAATTTTTTACTTTATGCGACAAAATTTATATTTATTGTTAGTAAAAAAATTAAATAAATATTTAATTAGTTATTTTAACTAAGTAAATATTTATTTACTTTTTTTCACTAACAATAACAATTCAATTAATTAATTTTTTTATAATATTGAATATTTTTGTCAACGCTGCAGTTTGTTAAATTAAATTAACAAATTAAGTTTTAAATCTTGCTTGAAATTAATTAGTTGATGGTTTCTTATAAAAATGTATTATTAATGCATTTTATTATTATATTATATTATATATATATATATATATATATATATATTCGAAAAATATAATGAAAATAAAATATTGTATATAAAAACAATACTATGCACAAAAACTTACTTGTGATGATAAAATATTATATAATATAAATATTTTTTAAGTCTAAAGGTTCATAAAATATTGGCCCATTTTATGAATCTTTTATATATATAATATATATTATATATATATATATATATATATATATGAGTGAGTTCTTAACTACTAAATCATATATAATATATATATATATATATATATATATAAATTATGAAGTTTATATAAATTATTATAAACAATTTGAAATGTGTCTTTGCGTCTAAGTGTTGCCAAAAATGAAAAAAATATATATTTGTGATCTCTTTTTGTGGTATTATATAATATAATATTATATATTGTTGATATAATTATATATAAATAAACTATTTATACGGATATATAGATATTTAATTTTTATTTTTTTAATAAAGTTTTGATTTAATTTTAAAGTAAAAGGTTTAAAGTAAAACATGTATACACATTTATACACATTTATACATTTTACATTTACTTATTCTAATTTGAATTCAAATTGACGTTCATAATTAACGGTTTTATAACGTCACACTAACGGATTCCGTTTTTTTGCATATGGTAACACCAAACCGCGTGCTCGAAAATTCATATGACAGTTCGCGTCGTCCATTACGAATAAATCAGTTGCTCGAAAAAGTTGTGAAATTGCTAAAAAGTGCTTTTAATTGTGAATTTAAGAGGTCATCGTTAGCTGAAATGGTGTAGAAATAAAGCTGAAATGCTAGAGGAAAGAAATAGATAAGTTTTTGTTTAAATCTTTTGATTTTGTGGCGAGATTACTCTTTGTAAATGAACGTTGGTGGAACCTGTCATGATAAAAAGGTATGATTATTTTTTTAAATTAATGCATATACACGCGTATATATATACATGTATATGTATATATATACATGTATATGGATGTTATATTATATTCTGTCTTTTAATGATTACAACCAAATTTTATCTCCCAACAAAATATTCACCCTAACCTACAAACTATATGAATTGGAACAAATATGAATCTAATAAGAATCTAATAAGAATCTAAATGTTTAGGTAAGAAATTGACTGTAGAATTGTATATGGATGTAATATTATATTTGTGATAATTTGACTTTTCACGATGACAACCAAATTTTATCTCCCAACAAAATATTCACCCTAACCTACAAACTATATGAATTGGAACAAATATGAATCTAATTAGAATCTAAATGTATAGGTAAGAAATTCTGAATATATGATAGTATGATTGTACAGATGTAATCTACAATCACAAATGCAGTCAACTATTGTTGTAATCAGCAATTACAGATGTAATTTGTACAAGTACAGTTCTAGTCGTATGAGTACAATGCATTCGTGCAAATATGGATACAGTTGTTTAACTCTAGTTGTAGTCGTGTAAGTACATTTTCAGTTGTGCTGGTACATTTGTAGTCTTGCTAGTACAATTGTAGTCCTGCAATTGCAGTTGTAGTCGTGCAATTACATTTGTGGTCATACAAGTAGAGATGCAGTCATCATGTAATCACAGACGTATTAGATTTATTCTAATACTAGCTGACCCGGCAAACGTTGTTTTGCTAATTAAGGTATATTCTAAACAATTTCTAGAGAATCAAAAATATTATACTTTAAGTGTATAAGGATGTGTTGTTTTTGAATGCTATATACAATGAGGTATTATAAAAACAATAAACCCCATTAGATTGTCTATGTTTTGTCAATGCAATCAAACTGGAAGCTTTATACACTTTCTATAGAAATCATCGTATAATCCAATCCGAGTCTTTTTTGGTCTTTTGGCTTATTAATTACGTTTCAAGTTTTTCAGTTTTTTTTTGGATTTTGGATTTTGTGTATAATTGTAAATAATACTACTGAGCTTATACAAATTTTTCAAATTTCTGCGAGGTGAGATAGAAAATGAATAACGTATTTCTTCTTTGACCTGCTTTTTAAAAAGTTTCAAGTAACATTCGATGAATTGAAGTAAATTTAATAAAAAGTATATACGTAGAGCAGGGCAAGGCTTAAAGGTCGAATTTGAGTTTGAGCAAATATAAATTTTATTATGAAAATGAAACCAATTTCATCACAACAAATGACACATTTCAAACGAACAATTAGCTGACTATGTTCAGTAAAACTACAGACTTTGTCATTGTAAAAATGTGCTTTTTTTGCTGTCTTTCAAAAATTTGTTATCTAGACCTTTTTACCCTATAGGCGGGGTAACTTGGAACGGCCAGATGGCAAACAGGTTTAATGTCTTATTTTAATTTTAAAGGTATTTTACAAAATAATTACATTTTTAACTAATGCTGAAAAACTAGCAACGGAAGAAAATACTTTTGCTATGGATTTTCAAAGATGACCGTTTATCTCCCAATATCAAAGTCATAAGAATCAAGGTTATAGCTGGTTATACATCTTTTTCCCTTTACTTTCAAATAATATTGTTAAACAATGCTTCAGCTTTACTGGTTTTTGACGCTTTGGTCGTGGAATTTTTAACCCCGTACCTTTATATATTACTAACCATTCTTCGATGAATTCTGGGAAATTATAACTGGGAATAAGTTATTCGACAAAATGTACATGTAAATGTAAATGTATGTAATGCTCTTCTTCAGTTGTTGCATTTGCAATATTTCGCATGCTTCTTGCATTTCGGTCTTTGTTGGGAAAGATTTGATCATCTTATTATTAATTATTAATTATTATTAATTAAACTTCACTTCACCTTATATATATAGAACCAAGAACTAATATTCATTCACTATATTTAACATGAGGTAGTAGAGGTTAATTTCAATGACAGAAACACCGAATGACAGTTGGCAATCGAATGTAAATGTCATGGATGCAATCATTGATAGTATCACAGATTGAATAAAATACATGGATAGTTTATAAATAATTAATTCTGAATTAGAATGAAAAACGGGATAAAAAGTTTCATATGTTTCTCCTGGCTCTAAACTACCTCCCTGCCAATTTTCATCTAAATCGGTTCAGCCGTTCGTGAGTTATAAGTGTTACCACATAAAGGAATCCTCTTTTATATATATATATATATATATATATATATATATATATATTTGAAAAATATATTAGAAATAAAATATGGTATATAAAACAATACTATGCACAAAAACTTACTTGTGATGCTAAAATATTATATAATATAAATATAAATAAGTCTAAAGGTTCATAAAATATTGGCCCATTTTATGAATCTTTTATATATATATATATATATATATATATATATTTATATATTATAAAGTGTATATACATTACTATAAACAATTTAAAATGTGTCTTTGCGTCTAAGTGTTGCCAAAAATGACAAAAATATATATTTGTGATCTCTTTTTGTGGTATTATATAATATTAATATATATTGTTGATATAATTATATATAAATAAATTATTTATACGGATATATGTATAGATATTTAATATTTATTTTTATTTTTTTATTAAAGTTTTGAAATTATTTTAAAGTAGAAAATTATAGCAAAAAATTGAAATGCACAATAAATCGACATAATATTTTTAAAAATATAAAATACTTTTTAATCAGGTTAATAATTAATTTAAATAAAACATTAATTGAAGACGCTATTTACAAAATAATTTTAAATTCATAATGTAAGATAATCTTAAATTTAGATTTTTGCCAATGAAAAATGAAATAAAAATAAACAAAACTAGAAATTTCAAAATTAGGCTATCTAAAATTTTTTAGTCAAAAATGAATCAAGTTATAAATTTAAATTATAAATTAGTTACTAATTTAGTCAGGTAAAAATTTGTGAAAAAATTCAGATAACACTAAAATTTGTCACACAATTTTTTATACAAATTTATTACACAAAAAATAAAAAAATGTACATTTATTTATATAAATCAAGTCAAAAAAAATATTTTAAAATGTCGTATATTTTCAAATAATTTTAACATAAAAAATTGAGTAACACTAAATAAAGTACTTTTTAAATAAAAAAACCCTTTTAAAAAACTTGTTTAGACGTTTATTATATTTTTCAAAAAATATACACACAATGATAACAATTATATAATATATAATATTTATAATATAAAATATAATACACAATCTTATATATTATTTAATCTGATAAAACAAATTATTTGTTTTTTCGTAAAAAATACTGACATAAAAATATTACACTACGTACAATTTATATATATAAACATTTATATATTATCAACAATTATAATTTTACATTTTATAATATATTTTGCAAGTCAGACTCGTCTTTGCTACTCTAATAAATATTTATTTTATTTATTTGAAACCCATTTTATTAAATACACTTTACACACATATAACATTAATAAATTATATTATTTATATATTTATATAATATAAAAATATACGTATATTTATCACTATAGTTATTATTTTATATTTAATAACAATTACATAATTTTTATTAATAAGAAACCGATACATTCATAAATATAAATCACACTTTGAGTAAATCTTTACTCCATCAGAATTTTAATTTTTTTTATCATATATAATTTATATAATAATTTCTGACAAATTTTAATATAAATGCATAAATGAAATTTGGATTTTATTTGTTATAATATTTAAAACAAATATTTATTGCATTTCTACATACAGAAATACTTTTACATAATTTAGTCGATAATTTTACATAATTTTTATGAGTTTAATAAATTTTCATAATAATTTTTGATATAAATGTGAAATTTAAAGTAACAGTTTTTATTTAACTAAAACTTATACTAGTATTTCGTGTTTTTTGGGATGTTCTAAATTAATTATAAATAATTAGATTACAAATTTAAATATCTTTTGACAAATATTTTAAATATTTTGAAAGAATTTATTTTTATCTACATAATAAAAATGCTAACCAAAAATTATTTTAATTCAAAATATTATATTATTTTTATCAAAACACGTAAGTTTTGATTAATTTAATAATCTTTATTATTTTATTTTTTATATAAAACAGTTTATGTAGCATTTTAGTAAATTTTTCTAGTTTCCGCTTAGCTAAATAAAAAAGACTGCCTTAAACAAAATTTTTATGTTATTTGAACTATAATTTTTGTAAAGTAAATTTTTTATTATTATTTATGGATTTTAAAATAATACGTTTTGTTTATTTGAAGAAATCTGTAAATTAAAAACTATTTCTGAAAAAACTAATAAATTATTTTTTATTACAAAAATGAATGTATTCGTCATTATTTTATTAAATAGAAATGTTTTTTCAATAACGGTTTATTATTTATATATTTAAATATATTCCATTTATTTTATTATTTAATACAGTTTACTTTTTATATTTTTGATACCATTTATAAAAATTAATTTCCTCTCATAAAATCGACTAATTTTTTATTTATTCAATATATTAAATTTTTTTCATAAAACTGTTTGATTTTAGTGTTTTATCTGCATTTTTTTTAATTTTTGAAAAATACAAACAAGAAATATATTTCTTCTCGTAAAATTTCACAGATATTACTAGTAATAAATTTTGGTATTATTAT
The DNA here is from genome assembly GCF_003426905.1 of Ctenocephalides felis. Taxonomy (NCBI): domain Eukaryota; kingdom Metazoa; phylum Arthropoda; class Insecta; order Siphonaptera; family Pulicidae; genus Ctenocephalides; species Ctenocephalides felis. Next base: position 23,122,697 of record NW_020539727.1, read on the forward strand.
TATAATTTAATTAAATTTATTTTTTCTTTAAAAATAAATTTAAAAATCGTTTCGTAAAAATCATAGCTTTTATTATTCAATTATTGAACTGAAATAGTTTTTTGTCATAACCTATAAAAAATTATTATTTTCTTATGAAAATACATTCCAAAAAATATTTTTGATTAAGAAACTACTAGACTTTTTTTATTTATTTTTTATATTAAATTAAACTTTGTCTTTCTTCTTCATTTTTTTCAAAATTGTGGGCCAATTCAATTTTGAACATGAAGATTTCTGACAAAAAAATAAAAAATAATATATATATATATATATATATATATATATATATATATTTAAAAATTATTTGTTTTTGTAAATAATTTTTACCAAAAATAATAATTGTTTTAAAAGTCTAAATATATCATATATTTCACACAAATAACATTCAACTATTAATAAATATTATTAATAATATTATAAAACTTACTACTATAAATTTTACATTAAAAACACTAAATTTCATCCATTGGCACCAAATTTTGTTCATTTACAACTTTGTATAGATCTCACCGCATTTTTTTTTCAAAAAATTATTTCACGCAGTTTTTTTAGTTTTTAAACAAACTTTTCACACTTTTTGAATTAACAAGTGTTTTTATCACTATTTAAAATTATTTTTGTGTCTTAGACAATAATCACAAGTGCACATTGACCCTCAGACTCCTGTCTCTGTAAAACTTTGTCTCATAATTCTGTTGAAGTTTTCTTGGTGGTTTGTTAATTTTTTTGAGGCCTTTGCGAAAGGCCTTACTCTTTCTCACCTGAGGAAAAAATATTAAATGATATATAAATTATGTAAAAAAAATTAAACAAACTTACTAGGATATTTAGTTTTTGCAAAAATTGAATTTTGGCTAAACCTTACACTAATTTCAGTGTTTATATTGGAGTACATTTTATTTATTATTAGATAATGCTAAAAAAATTTTTTTTGGTTCTAAAAAATTGTGGACTTTTAGGTATATTTTAACATCAAAATCATTTTATAACTTGCCAATAGGCCAACACAATAATTATTTTTTTACACCAACCTTCTTTGATGATCTCTCCTTTGCAATTCTCTCATATAACAAGTCAGCTCTTCACAATCGTTGACGTTGTTACCGTTGGGACTCTGTTTGAAAAAAAATCATAAAAAATAGTAAAAGTTGAAAAAAAATATCAAAATTATTTTTGGTATTTACAAATATGTACGGTTGATGTTTTTGCGTAATTAGATTTTGAAAATTTTAGTTGAATTTTGATATATTGGACGTGAAAAGTGGACATAAAAATTTCTGATTATTTTGAATAAATTTTGGTAGAAAAATATTTTTTACTACAAATTATTTTTTGGGAATAAAACTAAATACTAGGTTTGTTAATTGTGAATATTTTTCATAATTTTTAAGGTCTTGTGGGGTTTTATTTGAATTTCTTTTAAATTTATACTACTTTTAACAAAGTTGTACAAAAAAAAAACAATTCTTAAAAAGTACTCTATGATATTGTATTTAATTTTAATAACTTTTCATAATCGTTGACGTTGTTACCGTTGAGACTCTGTTTGAAAAAAATTCATAAAAAATAGTAAAATTTGGAAAAAAATATCAAAATTATTTTTGGTATTTACAAATATGTATGGTTGATGTTTTTGCGTAATTTGATTTTGAAAATTTTACTTACAAATTGAGATATTGGACGTCAAAGTTCGACATAGTAATTTCTGATTATTTTGAATTAATTTTGGTGAAAAAATATTTTTTCACCACAAATATTTTTTTGGGAATAAAACTAAGTACTAGGTTTGTTAATTGTGAATATTTTTCATAATAATAAGGGTTGTTTGAGATCTTGTTCAAATTCATACTTGATTTAAACTATTTTTAACAAAGTTGTGCAAAAAAACAATTCTTAAAATGTACTCTAGCATATTATATTTAATTTTAATAATTTAAAATGATTTTTTAAACTTTTTATCGAACATAAATAAATTTAATAATATCAAAAAATATGTAGTATCAGAAAACATATAAAAAATTATAACAGAGTCTCTCAAAAAATATTTTGAAAGATCAATTGCACTTTTGTTTTCTAATTCCTGTTTTCCAATTTTTTTTTAAAATTTATTTTCTGAATAATCTACCTAATTATCAACTATTACCTCTTCAGTATTATTTATATTATCAGAATAAATTCTGCAAGTTTCATTTAAGGACCTTTCTCCCGAAGAAGTTGGACTTCGATGATTTAAAGGTTCCGTATCGATTTTTACTTCAGTCAAATGTGTAGAAACACTTGTACTAATGTCGTTATGAACCTAAAAATAACAAAAAAAAAAAAAATAAATTAAACTATTAATTAAACAAAATTAAATATAGACATAATTAAACTAGGTGTAAGTGGTATTTTGCCTTGAGACAAGTTGCTTAATAATAATGTGAGTTTTAGTACATTTCATGATACAAGTTTGATATTATAGATGAGTTTGGGGATTTTTTACAATTAAACCACTTTTCCTAGGCCTATAATATTTTACAATATTTATCAAGACAATATACGCTATGTTTTAGCAAAATATCATTGATTTCCAAGAAACGGTTTGAAATATATTTGCCAAAAACCAATTGGAATCTTGAGAAGAATTTTGAAAAAATGTCTCGAAATTTCTATTTGTGGCTGAAGAATAAAAAATCGTTTTCAAAGTCGTTTTATTTATTTTATATCGGAGTGTATAAAAGTGTTTTCTAGGAAATGTTGTAAATTTTATCTAGTTTCACCCTATCTAATTAAAAAGGGGTAGTCCCATATGAAATTTTTGAGTTATTTGACAAAAACCAAAAAAAAGGTCCCGAATTAGTTAGTTTATTATATATATACTTACTATACTATTATTAGTATTTCCAGAATTAGTCCTGTTGTGTTTTGCCAGTCTTTCCCAAATTCTACGAAAAGTTTTGCCATTTCCCAATAATTTTCTACTGCTTATTAGTTTTCCACTTTCTTAAAGAAAAAAATCACATTGATAATAAAATTATTATTAATAAAAATAAAAAGCACTTAATAAAATTTAAATGGAGTATTATATGAACAATTAACTTTGACGAGCTCTTCAGGACGTACCGTTTGTACTAGAAAGCTGTAATTCAGATATAATAATCTTGAATATGTTTATTTTCATAACAATTAATAAAATATTTAGGTTTTCTCTAAAACATTACGAAATATTTAACAAAATCTAAATAAATGACAAAAGTTACTAAACAACTAGGTACTATATGAATATGCATACAATTAATTTTGAAGAGCTCTTCAGGACGTACCGTTTGTACTAAAATGCTGTAATTTGAATATATTAATCTTACATATGTCTATTTTCATAAAGATTAATAAAATCAATAGGTATTCTTTAAAACAATACAAGATTTTAAGCAAAGTCTAAATAAATGACTAAAGTTACCGAACAACTGGGTGCAATATGAATACAATTAACTTTGACGAGCTCTTCAGGACGTACTGTTTTTACTAGAATGCTGTAATTTGGATATGATGGTCTTGTATATATATGTTTTGATAACAATTCATAAAATCAATCGGTTTTCTTGAAAACATTACAAAATATTAAACAAAATCTGACTAAGGTGCAAAATAGTGTGGTACATATCTAACTTGAATTAAAATATATAAAAAATATTGATGCACTAAAGATGTGTCAAATGAAGGTTCAAAACGTATGCAATACTTACTCAAAAAAGTATTAAATTTAATGAAAAATTCAACAAAATTATTTATTAAAAATATGCTACAATAAATTACATTACATTATCATAAAAATTATTTACAAAAACATGTGCAAATAAATTAGAGTTAGAAAATTTACTATAGATACATTATGTTTTCAATTTTTCAAAATTTATTTTCAACGTTTATTTCCAAAATATTTTACAAATTTTTGTAACTAAAATATTTTACCTTACCCGTAGAAATTTGTTTATTTTTACTGTCTTTAAAAAAAATATTTATAAAACATATCTAAGAAATAATTTACAAAAACGAGTGCAAATACAATAAAATTAGAAATTTTACTGTAGAGACATTATGTCTTCGATCTTTCAAAATTTATTTTCAACATTTATTTCCAAAATATTTTACCATTTTTTTTTACTAAAATATTTTACCTTACCTGTAGAAATTTGTCTATTTTTACCGTCTTAAAAAAATTATTTATAAAAAATATCTAAGAAATAACTTACAAAAACATTTGAAAACAAACTGACGTAAGAAAATTTACTGTGGAGACATTATGTCTTCGGTTTTTCAAAATTTATTTTCAACATTTGTTTCCAAAATTTTTAACTAATTTTTGTTACTAAAATATTTTACTTTACCTGTAGAAATTCGTCCATTTTTACTGTCTTTAAAAGGTGAAGCCATAGTACTGGCATTTGTGCCAAAAGAATTATTCATGGCACAAGATTGACTTTGGGATTGTGATAAATCGTCTGCTCCATAAAACTGGGAATTCCCTAAAAAATAAAAAATAAATTATCAAAATCCAACATCAACATACATTGGCAACAATTATAGAAAAATATTAGCAAGAGTATAAATAATCAACCAATTTACCAATATCATGTTTTTCCTCTTACCTGAGTAACTCATACTAGAATCCCTAGCCTCGCTCAACCTCAACTTAGATCCGCCCTTTTTCATGGCATCTAAAGAATTATCAACCCTTTCATTGACGATTTGAAGAGCATTGCTATCCACAAAGGGTGCTCTAGGGTCACCATTTTTTACAAGGGCCGAATAACGGCCACTTCCAGTATTTACTACGCCCGGTGGAGACCCATTTGATAAATCTCGATGGCCACAACATGTACAAGTCCTTGAAAGGGTCTCCTGGGGATGAAATAAATATTATATATATATATATATATATATATATATATATATATATCTCGTGTCACGATGTTGGTTTGCGATGGACGCCCAAACTACTGAACCGATTTTGAATTTTATTGGCTCATCGTGTGCATATATATCCAACTTAGGTTATAGGAAATTTTGAAAAGTATTATATTTGAAACATAAATATATAATTTTTATGCATTTCTAAAAATTTTGACAGAAAATGACCAAAAAAAAACAAAACACTAAAATGTCGAATGTCAAAATTTATGGAAAATTCAAGAAAAAAAGATTTATGATTTTTGAATAAAAAATCGACAGTTCAAATAATGTAATTCAAAAACATATACATATATAGATATATCCAACATTTATATTCGAATTAGATGAATTGTTATATTCAAAATCACAATTTATAGTTTTAAATCTAATTAAAAATCAATGTTTATAAATTTAAATAAATGTTGACATGAAAAACGTCAAATGTCATTTGTCAATATTTATGAAAATAATTATATAAATAGATTTACAATTTATATTTATTCGATTAGCTTACCAAATTATTTCGGATACCAAAACTTCATCAAAACCTTATAGATCAGAGATGACAATAAAAAAGCGACATATTGAATTTAAAATTAATCATAAACAAAAATTTGACATTTCACAAAAAAATGTTTAACGACTTATTTCAATAAGAAGCAAATAAATTAATTATTCCAAGTTATGTTATAGGCAATATTGCCAAGCAAATTATAGATAAAAAACATTATTGTAAAATAAATATTATCATATTATATTAATTTTGAACCAAGAAGGAAATATTTTGACATTTATAACTTTAGTGCATATTGGATATATGAACTTGACATTCATTATTTTTCAATTAAATGCAAATATAAAAAATCAAATATTTATATAAAACATTGTATATTTAGATAAAGATACTGCGTTGATTTAGACTAAAATTTAAATTATTCTTTAATTAAATAAAAATTGACATAAACAAAATTAAAATAAACAAAACACTATGATGCGTTGGAATTATTTATCGGAGTGTAAAGAAATTTGTGTAATTAAAATATAATATTATTATTAATATATCAGATGAGATATATTTTGATTGTCATCGCAAATGCTAATCTTACAGGAAATTGTAAACTCTTAAATGGAATAGTACAATCTGAGGGTATCAATTGGAATCTGACAAAAACAAACCAGACAAACTAAATATTATATCATATCATATTAAATTTTGACCGAAAAGAAAATATTTTGACAGTTATAATTAATTTGAAATAAAATGCAAATGTCAAAAATCAGATCTTTATGTAAAAAAAATTTATTTCCACAATATTCCTGTGTTGATTTAGCCAAACTTATTAATTTAACAATTATATAATTATTCATTGATGACTTAAAATAGTTATTAATTTAATAACAAATAAATAATATTTGAAAGAAAATTTTATTGACATATATGACATGACAAAAGTATAATAAACAAAAAACTATGATGCGAGTGAATTAATTTTTGAAGTATTAAATGTCAAATAATTTTGAAAATTATAACAAGTTTTTAACTATTTGTCAAAAAATCAGAGTCCAAATCTATTAAATATTTGATTTTTGGCACTTTTATTAATTCTTTATCAATTTAGGCATATTTTTTATGGCAAAACAACGTTTGCCGGGTTAGCTAGTATATATATATATATAATTATTATTATTATTACCTTAAATGCTTCTCGGAATTTGTTGCTCATGATATTGTAAAGTAGAGGGTTTATGCAGGTGGATGCATAGTAAAGAATTCCTGAAACGTATGTTAGGGCTGTATACACTGCTAACCAAAATGGTCTTTGTTCCAAAGTATGAGGGTTCACATTTGGGGCGTAAATTGCAACTAATCGTTGGGCGTGAAAAGGAGCCCAACATATGAAGAATGCGACCACCACTGCAACTGAAAAAAAAATAAAAAAAAGAAAATATTAAAAGGAAATATTGGGATGGAAAAATGTTCTAAAAGCAAAATGCTTAATATACAACAAACTATTTATGTAAATTATGTAAATAAAATCTATATTATGTTTAAATTATAGATATGTTCGGTTAGCATCGTCTTAAATTGTTTAGGATTTTTTGAGTTATTTTTTTCGCATTTCAACTGCGAATTGCTCAAAATTTTTATATCCAAGTATATATAACAGTTTATACCAGATTTTAGTAAATTTTATCTAATTTTTATCAATGTAAATAAATTATAAAGTCCTAGAACAAAATTTGAAGTTATTTGAACAAATGTAGAAAATGTCCGACATCTATATATTGCAAATTATGAGAATACTAAAGTTTGCAATTCAACTACGAATTGTACAACATTTTGATATCCGAGTGTAAATATCTTTGTTAGACATTTAATACATTTTCTTATAAAACATCAATTTTAGTATTTGCAATTATAGTAGACATATTGAAGAATATTATATGTAAATTACAAAATTGTATTACAAACGGTTGTCCCTGAGGAGCTCCTCAAAAACAACACTTATGTCTAAAAGAAATTTCAGAAGTAAAGTTTGTCTTTGTCAGAAAATAATAACTGAAAATTTTCTTAGAAAACTCGTCAATTTTAGTATTTGCGATTATAGTAGACTTATTGAAGAATATTATATGTGAATTACAAAATTGTATTACAAACGGTTATCCCTGAGGAGCTCCTCAAAAACAACACTTACGTCTAAAAGAAATTTCAGAAGTAAAGTTTGTCTTTGTTAGAAAATAATAACTTTAAATTTTCTTAGAAAACTCATCAATTTTAGTATTTGCAGTTAACTAATATTATATATATATATATATATATATATATATATATATATCTAACAAAATTTAGTAGAAATTTACCATCAAAAATGTGGATGTGCATTTCGATTTCGATAGAAACATGTGCACTTTTTTGACAAAATTATATTTTACACAAAAAAAATTATATGAAAGTGTACAAAACAATTAATGTCGTTAAATAACCAATGGAATTTACTGTAAACTGATATATAATAATATATACATTTCTAAACAAAATTTATGAGAATTTCAGCTTCACATGTATGGATATACATTTCATTGGATTTCACATACGATTCGATCTATGAGTGAGTTCAGCGCTTGCACTTTTTTGACAAAATTATAATTTTCAGAGAAAATTTATATGAAACTGTTAAAAGTAATTAATGTAATTGAATAACTAATGAAATTTACTATGAACTGATATATAATAATATGCACATTGTTTATAGAAGTTATTTGAACAAATGTAGAAAAATGTCCGACACCCATATATTGCAAATTATGAAAATCAATAACGACATCAATATATTGCACATTATGAAAATATTAAAGTCCGCATTTCAACTACGAATTGTACAAAATTTTAATACATTACTATATACAACATTTCTGACAAAATTTAGTAAATTTTATCTAGATTTCATCTATATATTCAAATTGAAATGTTCCCATAAAAAATTTTAAGTAATTCGAGGGATAGCAAAAAATGTCCTAAAAGTAAAACACTAAATACACAATAAACTGTTTATGTAAATGATGTAAATAATATCTATATAACGGTTTAAATTAATAATATGTTCGGTTAGCATCGTCTTAAATTGTTTGGGATTTTTTGAGTTATTTTTATGTTGATGAAGACGTTTTTTCAGGTTTTAGCTAGTTTTTTCGATAATATATATATATATATATATATATATATATATATATATATATTGTATATACATATATATATATATATATACTAGCTAACCCGGCAAACGTTGTTTTGCCATAAAAAATATGCCTAAATTGATAAAAAATTAATAAAAGCGCTAAAATTCAAATATTTAATAGGTTTGTACTCTGATTCTTTGACAAATAGTTAAAAATTTGTTATAATTTTCAAAATTATTTGACATTTTATACTTCAAAAATTAATTCACTCGCATCATAGTTTTTTTGTTTATTATACTTTTGTCATGTCATATGTCAATAAAATTTTCTTTCAAATATTATTTATTTGTTAATAAATTAATAATTATTTTAAGTCATCAATGAATAATTATATAATTGTTAAATTCATAAGTTTGGCTAAATCAACACAGGAATATTGTGGAAATAATTTTTTTTTACATAAAGATCTGATTTTTGACATTTGCATTTTATTTCAAATTGATTATAACTGTCAAAATATTATCTTTTCGGTCAAAATTTAATATAATATGATATAATATTTAGTTTGTCTAGTTTGTTTTTGTCAGATTCCAATGATACCCCCAGATAGTACTATTCCATTTAAGAGGTTACAATTACCTGTAAGATTAGCATTTGCGATGACAATCAAAATATATCTCATCTGATATATTAATAATAATATTATATTTTAATTACACAAATTTCTTTACACTCCGATAAATAATTCCAACGCGTCATAGTGTTTTGTTTATTTTAATTTTGTTTATGTCAATTCTTTTTTAATTAAAGAATAAATTAAATTTTAGTCTAAATCAACGCAGTATCTTTATCTAAATATACAATTTTTTATATAAATATTTGATTTTTTACATTTGCATTTAATTGATAAATAGTCAAAATATTTCCTTCTTGGTCCAAAATTAATATAATATGATAATATTTATTTTACAATAATGTTTTGTATCTATAATTTGTTAGGCAATATTGCCTATAACATAACTTGGAATAATTAATTTACTTGCTTCTTATTGAAGTAAGTCGTTAAACATTTTTGTGAAATGTCAGAATTTTGTTTATGATTAATTTTAAATTCAATATGCCGCTTTTTTATTGTGATCTCTGATCTATAATGTTTTGATGAAGTTTTGGTTTCCGAAATAATTTGGTAAGCTAATCAATTAAATCTAAATCGTAAATCTATTTATATAATTATTTTCATAAATACTGACAAATGACATTTAATTTTTTTACATGTCAACATTTATTAAAATTTTTAAGCATTGATTTTTAATTAAATTTAAAACTATAAACAGTGATTTTGAATATAGCATTTTATCAAATTTGGATATAAATGTTGGATATTTCTATATATGTACATGTTTTTGAATTTTTTTTTTTTGAAATGTCAAATTTTTTTCAAAAATTATATATCGAAATTTCCTAAATTATTTGTCATTTTAGTGTTTTATTTTTTTTTGGTAATTTTCTGTCAAAAGTTTTAGAAATTCATAAAAATTATATATTTATATTTTAAATTTACTTTTCAAAATTTCCTATAACCTAAGTTGGATATATATGCACACGATGAGCCAATGAAATTTAAAATCGGTTCAGTAGTTTGGGCGTCCATCGCGAACCAACATCGTGACACGAGATTTATATATATATATATATATATATATATATATTAAACAATATTCGCATATCTGATCCTTTATCAATAGTTTCATCAATTACTCAATTAGATGAATCCATTCCGGATCCAATTTAATTTGTTTCGGATAATCTGTTGCCCCAGGCTCAACATTTGCTAATGGAGTGACTCAAATAATGGAATCAATAAAGTTTCGAAGGAAACATATATTCCTGTGTCGAAACTTTCAAACTTTGCGGATAAATCAAGCGTTTCGAATTAATTTTATCTTCGTGACGTTTTGCCGCAGGCGAAGATTTCAAAATTATAGACGACTTTGGAGAATTTGATTAAAATTCGAGCGCTTGCATTTAAAACGAGTTATTGGGGTGTAAAAGACATATATGTTGTGTATGAAGGATTTATAGATGGTTTTGTTTTGTAAAATGTTGTTGAAGATAGTATGTAAAATAGTTTTATGGTTTGCGAGATTTTGAACAAACTGTAAAAATTGGTACCGCTTAAGTATTGTACTGGATATTTGTTTTTGAAATATTTTTGGGTAATGAAATTGTAGAATACGCTTTTATGGTGTATGAAAGATGTGTAGACAGGTTTGTTAAGTAAAATTTTGTCAAAAATTGTATGTGGTTTAGTTTGATAGTTTGCGAGATTTAGAACAAGATGTAAGATTGGTACCTCTAATTTCGCCTAACATTTCTTCAAATGACTCTCTATAGAAACATTTTAAATTGAATACATTGGTGAAAAATAGATAAAATTCACTAAAATCTGGTATAAATACTTTTCTATACCTTGATATGAAAATTTTGTAGAATTCGTAGTTGAAATTCAGACTTCAGTATTTTTATTTATTAAGTATTCTTTTTTAAGATTCAAATAACAATTAATTTTGTTCTGGGATATTATAACTTATTCACATTAGTGAAAACTAGATAAAATGTACTAAAATCTAGTGAACAATGTTATATACACTTGCATATCAAAATTTTGTACAATTCGTAGTTGAAATTAGAACTTTAGTTTTTTGATAATGTGCAATATATTGATGTCGTTATTGATTTTCACAATTTGCAATATATGGGTGTCAGACATTTATCTACATTTGTTCAAATAATTTCTATAAACAATGTATATATTATTATATATCAGTTTATAGTAAATTTCATTGGTTATTCAATTACATTAATTACTCTTAACAGTTTCATATAAATTTTCCCTGAAAATTATAATTTTGTCAAAAAAGTGCAAGCGCTGAACTCTTTCATAGATAGAATCGTATGTGAAATCCAATGAAATGCATATACATACTTTTGAAGCTAAAATTCTCATAAATTTTGTTGAGGAATGCATATATTATTATATATCAGTTTACAGTAAATTGGTTATTTAACGACATTAATTGTTTTGTACACTTTCATATAAATTTTCTTTGTAAAATATAATTTTGTCAAAAAAGTGCACATGTTTCTATCGAAATGCACATCCACATTTTTTATGCTAAATTTCTAGTAAATTTTGTTAGATAATATATATATATATATATATATATATATATATATATATATATCAGTTTATAGTAAACTTCATTTTGTTCTAGGACATAATTTTTTTTACACTGATAAAAACTTGATAAAATTTAATAAAATCTAGTGAAAACTGTTATATAAACTTGCATATCAAAATTTTGTACAATTCGTAGTTGAAATGCGGACTTTAGTATTTTCATAATTTGCAATATATGGATTTCGGACATTTTTCTACATTTGTTTAAATAACTTCAAATTTTGTACTAGAACATTATAATTTGCGTACATTGTTAAAAACTAGACAAAATTTACAAAAATCTAGTACAAGTACTTTTCTATACTTCGATACCAAAATATTAAATAATTTGTAGTTGAAATGCGGATTATAGTAATTTTAATTTTTTTATTTAAGAACATTTTTTACGTTTCTTTAAATTTTTTTTTTTTGTTACAATTTATTTTTGTTAATCAAGACTTTAATGTTTTATTTACAAAATTGATATGAGCAGAAAAATACAAAAATTAAAAAAAAATCAATAAATAGAATATAGAAAGAAAAAAGTTAAAATAAAAATAAAATAAAAACAGTAATACAAAAATAATAACAAAAATGAAATATGACGTGGTTTCTTCAAATAACTACAAATTTTATTCTGGGGAATTTAAATCTATTTGCATTAGTAAAAAGTAGATAAAATGTACTAAAATCTAGTGAAAACTGTTGTATACACTTACATATCAAAATTTTGTACAATTCGTAGTCCAAATGCGGACTTTAATATTTTGATAAATCACAATTCAATTTAGAACATTTTTTACATTCCTTCATTAAATTCTTAATTTTTATTTCAGACATTATCGATTATTAGCAAACTTAATAAAATTTACCATCATTTTATACTATTACAAATCAAATTAGGATTTTGCATATATCTTCATTAATATAATTTTTATCACATAAAATTATCTTTATTTTTCCACATAAAATTTATCTTGCAACAAAGTAAAAAAGTCGTAAAACACGAAATGGATTATAATAAACCTACTAGGCTATTAAAAGGATATCTTAAATGATATCATAAAAAATTAAGGAGATCTATAAAATACATAGAATGCTGAGGATTTTATGTACTATCTTTTATTTTTTAAATAAATCTCGATAAAAGAACGAATTAGTAGTATAAAATAATACGGTGGAGTTACTTTATAGGAATAAAAATTTTACGATAGTAAAAGATACTGCGATACGCTTTTTTAATAATTTTGTAAGAAATATTTAGGTTTTTATATATACAACTTGAACAAGTAGTTTTTTAATAATTTGTAAAAATTTGTAAAATATTAAGCAACTTGCCAATTGAAAAAAAATCACATATTTCATTTTATTTGTATCTATATATTTTAAAATGTCAATAAAGTATTATATAACATATATAGAATTTGTACGGTGGAGACGTAATCCTTTTGACACGTGTCCTTTGCAGGAAAATATCTGTTCAGGATTAAATTGCCATTGGAAAAAGATTTATGGTCATTTATATATATATATATATATATATATATATATATATATATATCCATAATAATCCTTCGCTCCATTAATTTCCAAGTAATAACTATTTACTAAAACTTTAGTAACTAGTTAGAAAAAGCGTAATGCGTCTTCGGAAAGGACATTTTGTGATGAATTTTACGAGGAAAAGTACTTTAAGTTTTTTCTCCTGATCAAAGTCGTTTAACTTATTTCCAAGAAGAAGTTTTAGTGACAGGATTAAAGGACCGAAGTTGAAATCATTAATTTTCGTTAACTATTCAGCAAAGGACGAAGATATATATATATATAATAAATATATATATATATATATATATATATATATATATATACTATAAATTGTCCGAAACATTGAACCGATTTTATTAGTTTTATCCACAAATTGTTTATACCATTTTTATTTATAATATAAAATTGCATTGGGTAGTTTTATTAACTATAATGTTTATATATTGTTGTACACAAATTTATCAGATTATTTATCCTTAAATTAATAATTGACTTAAATATCAAGTACACTTTTCTTCGATAATTATTACGTAAGTTATTGTTCAAAAAACTAATGTAAAAAATTTTACTTTACAGTTTTTAATTTTTTTTTTCAACAAATTTGTATTAAAAAATATTGTAAGTGTTAAAATGCAATATCTCGGAAAATATTTGAGATATTTAGGTGATTCAAAAAGTGGTTCTTATTACATTTTTTATAAGCCATCCATTGGTTGTACTTTCGATTTGCTGTTTTAACTCTTTCACTAAGAACAAAATTTGTTATAGTATAAAGGTTGAAAAAACTAGTATAAGTTAGTGCAAAATAATAATTTTTTATAACTACTAGTATAAAATTAATGTAAATTGAAGATAAATTTCGGTATGTTATTTATCAAAGCATAAATTATATTCTCACATTAAAAGTTTTTCAATTTCCAAAGAATTTTATTATAATTTTCACTATTTTTTTTAATGCACAATACTCCATGTTCAAAAATTTATAGTGGCTGTACTATATATAGTTAAGCTATGTAATTTTAGTATAGTCTTCCCAAAAGTATGTACTTTAAGTGTACATATTTAAATTTTATTGTTTTTGAACAAATAAGTAAAGTTTTCTGCAACATTCTAGAATTTTGTCCGCTTGTGAATTTATAAATTTTGTGCCTAAATATTCGTTTCAAAAAATCGTAAAATTTTAAAATTCAATATCTCAAAAATGGTTCTAGATAATTAGGTAATTCGAAAAGTGTTTCATATTACATTTTTTATCATTTTTTATCACCATCCATTGGTTGTACTCTCGATTTGCTGTTTTAACTCTTTCACTAAAAACAAAACTCGCTATAGTATAAAGGTTGAAACTACTAGTATCAGTTAAGTGCAAAATGAAAACTTTTCTTTCAAAAAAGACAAAAATAATAATTTCATATATTTTCAATATAAAAACTAAACTTTGATAACAAAATTGAGCAAAAAAAAGTGCAAAAATCTTGGTAAATAATAAATATTACAAAAAATTACACATAGTTAAATATACTTTTATAATTATGTTCACATTAAAGAACCTAAAATTATTTTAACATTCATTGCAGTATTGCATTATTATATTGCAAAATAATCTACCAAGTCTTTATCTATAAATTTATAATTTACAATCAGGTTTTTAATAAAACTTGTACTTTGAATTGTGATTGTAAACAAGATGACATTTGAATTTGATTTATAAACTGATTTGTTTATATATAAAATAATAATTTTTCTCTTAAATACACAAATCTAACACTTTGAATATAAAAAACTTCTAATATAAAAGTTGACATAAATTAAAAATCAAATCACAACCCAAGTTTTAAGTATCAAATAATAAATGCACTCAATATTTTAAATTTGCATAATAATATTATGCAAAAAATTATGCAATTCATAATGCAACAATACAACAATTGATATTTTTAAATGGAAATAAAGTTTAAAAGGTTATTCGTTTTAAATCTTGAATACAAAATATATACGACGAAGATCGAATTATAATATTTTTAGTAGAAAAGAATTTAAATTTGAAAGTTAGCTAAAAGTTGTATTAAAAATTACAACCTCTAAGATGTTTATTTTTTCTAAAAAAATATCAACAGCAAATATACAACTAAAATTGACTATTTTTTACTATATACTAATATTCAGAAATTTACACAAATTTAAACAAATTTAGTATGAGTCAAATCTTTATATTTCAAAATAAAATTTCTTCAATTTTTTTTTTAAATTTTGCACTTTGTACTTTCTTTCTGCGATTCAAAAACACTCATATGAATAAATTGAATAAAAAACAGAATATTTTAACCTTGACTGCACCGAGAAAACCGCAAAAGTCGCAATATTAATGCAAAATTCTCATTAATATTAATTTTTATTAATCAATTGCAATAATTTGCAATAATTGATTGACTTTGTCATCGTGAGAATCGACTTTTAGCAGAGGATAAATAGATTCATAAACTTTATTTGTATAACTAGTGTGGCGCATGGCATCGTGCCTTAAGGCAAATTGCTGGAACTTCCCGTACCAAAAATTATTTTTGTTTTAAAAGATTAACATTTTCGAAAAAAATTTACTCTGAAAAAATTAGATTATTGAGAAACTATAAATTTTTGACAAAACTTTACTTCTTTTGAAAAAAAAAGAATTTTTAAAGAAAAATTTATTTTGAAATATTTTGGAAATTCTGAACTTTTTTTCAAAGCAATCGTACTGCTTTAACTGCGTAGAGACGAAATATCGAAGCGCGTAAGCGCCGCGTCGCCGTCTAACGCGTAAACATTGGTACGGAACCCATAGAAATGTCAACAAAATTTATACTTATTGTTAAAATCTCTATGAAATATCTAATAATTTGATGTGCATATGTCTAATTGTCATATTGACCGCCAAATGGCATGTTTTTGTACTTTTTTCACTAGATCTCCGAAACCGCTAGACCTGCCTTCATGAAAATTTGACCAGTTCTTCATCTTATTAATACAAGTAAAATGTTTTTCGAATTATTCAAATCGGACGCTCCGATCTCTCGAAAACTGAGTTACCGTTTGTGGCACTTTTTGTCCCGCATCTTCGGAACGGCTAGACCTGTCTTTGCCAAAAACTAATCAGCACGTCTTCTTATCAATACGAATCGAATGTTTTTTGAATTATTCAAATCGCTAGACCCGTGTTCCCGAAATCGTCGACAAAAATTTGTATCCGAACACACACACATACACGCACACACACACACTCACATACATCCATTTTTTCTAAGGTATGCCAAAATATTCAGAAACCTCTGAAACGTAATGATATATAAAAATTTTCATTTTCGATTTTTTTGCAATTACTATAACTTGCCCTACGTATTGAAGCACTTTTCCAATTTTTTGAAAAATGTGAAAATGCCGCCAAGCTGAACACAGTATAAGTGAAAATGTCGTACAGAATTATCTGCAAATGCGTTTAGACTGTGACTGTACGGGAGCACTTTTTCAATTTTCTGTAAATTAGGCAACTATTTTTTTTTAAATTGAATTCGAAATGAAATGACGATTGTTAATGTTCTAGAGATAAATTAATTTATTTATGATTTACATTTGATTTGCTCAGATATAACAAGATCGTGACAAAATAATGAAAGTTACCGTATTTGTAATAATATATTTGAAGACGTTTAAAATTTCTCGAATATTTCATTACGGTAAGGGAAGTTTCAGCAATTTGCCTTAAGGCACGATGCCATACACCACTAGTTTGATTTTAAAATGTAAAACATATTTAGTTACTGAATTTTGTATGAAAATCTAAATATTTCAATTGGGTTTATTCATAATGAGTAGACTTTAACTATACAAGAGCCTAAATAAATATTTATCATACACTTTAGAACTTAATCATACACTTCAAAATTAATTCAAACGGGCTTAAAGCAATTATTTTGTTCTGTAACTTTTGTGAAAGGTAAACTTGTTTAAATTTAAACTATTTACAACGATTTGTAACTTTACAGCAGTTCGGCAAACAATATTTAAATATTGATAATTGAACTTGTATTATATTAATTTCCCGAAGGAGAAGTTTATGTTTAGATAAAAAAATCCGATTCGCTAATTTTATATTTTCTCGACGTTTCAAGCCATTCTGAATCGAGTGAGACCAAATTCAGGAAAAAGTATGTGTTATTAAAACCCATAATTTACAAAAAAAAAAAAAAATGAAATTTTACTATGTCCCAATATAAACCGGCACGCCTTTGTTTCATTTAACCTTGACCTACGTGTAGTTTTAGGTTAGTGTACAATTAGGCTTACCGGTTAGTAATGGGACATTGCAAAAAAATTTAAAATTATATGAACATGTATACATTTTATTGCCAATTTTTATTTTATAATATATATAGAATATTTTAAAATAATTTTTACACATATCTTGGTACATTTTTCTAACAAAACTTTAATAATATTGAATATTTAAGAAAAAAGTAACATTTGTAATTAATTTCATAATTAATACAAGTTTCTTACATAACATTTTTTGAG
This sequence comes from Ctenocephalides felis, assembly GCF_003426905.1. Taxonomy (NCBI): domain Eukaryota; kingdom Metazoa; phylum Arthropoda; class Insecta; order Siphonaptera; family Pulicidae; genus Ctenocephalides; species Ctenocephalides felis. Next base: position 23,140,662 of record NW_020539727.1, read on the forward strand.
TATTTTCGTGCATTTGATTTATCAAAAAGTATTTTATATAATAAATCTCATCAATTTTACAAAAACAATTACACGTTTTGTCAAGATTGTTGTTATTAAATTCTGATTCCCTTATCCTTTGTTATCCAAATAATTTGATTAAAATCTCTGTATATTATATTACATACAACTATGTAACAGTAAATACATCTAAATTGTACTAGAACTATAATTTGCAGAGTTTGCGCGATTTCCCAAACAAGAACTTTGACAAATCAAGTACCAAACGGTGGAGAGAAACTTGTATGAAACATTTTCAATTACATATCATAGTAGAAGTAAATCTTATTAAAGTACACTTAAATGTTTTGTAGGATTAAATTAATAAACTTTATATCGAGCAGAAATGAAAAATAATAATATATAATTGTGTGCTTATAAAAGTTGCAAACAATAACGTTGAATGTTATTGCATTCATGAGAGGAAAAGTTTAGTATGATATTCATTACCAACAGAATTGTGTTTTATGTTATTTATAATATATCACAAAATTATGTATAATTTTACAATTTGCGGAATTTTGTGTGCGAATTTTAAAAGTGTAGTACAAACAGTGCGTCCTCAATTAAATTGTTAAATTCTCCTATTAGTTTAAATTTTATGTACATTTTTGCACCAAAATTTATAACTTTAAAACCAAATGCGGGATATAAATAGTGTATTTGGAAAATTTGTTTTAACTTAAATTATCAACAATATTTTCTAACACGGAAAATCTCTACAGCAACTCGGTGTACTTATAAATCGCTTCGAAAACCGAAATATAAATATCAGTTTTGAAAGTGCTTGGCAAATGTGCTTTTTGGTGGTAAATAATTTATAACTTTTGAACTAATTGCGGGATGTAATTAGTGTATTTGGCAAATTTGTTCTAAATTAAATTAACTACAATATTTTCTAACAATGAAAGTCTCTACAGCAACTCGGTATACTGATAAATCGCTTCGAAAACCGAAATATAAATATTAATACTAAAAATGTTGAGCAAATGTAAATATCAATACTAAACTTGTTTGGATAATGTGCTTTTTGCGGTAAATAATTTATAACTTTAAAACTATTTTCGGTATATAAATAGTGTATTAGGCAAATTTGTTCTAAATTAAATTATCTACAGTATTTTCTAACAATGAAAGTCTCTACAGCAACTCGGTATACTTATAAATCGATTCGAAAACCGGAATATAAATCTCAATATTAAAAATGTTGGGCAAATGTGCTTTTTGATGGTAAATCAACTTATCAGCATATTAAAAGAATTTATACGAATTAAAGCTTTAATCTTTTTATAATCGCATTTTGCAATAAAGATATTTCTGAATTAATGGCATTTTGGATTGCAATTTAATATTTTATCAAAAGCTTCAATTCCTTTGTGCATTTCATAATTTTGTTAATTGAAATGTTTTTAGTGTAATAACTTTGTATGAATTATATTTAATCTATGTTTCCAAATTAAATTAAACGTGCAAATATTTATTGGAATGCAATGAAAATCTTTTTGTAATAATTTAGCTAGGAAAAAAAACTGAAATTTATATAACATTTTTATACGTATTACTCTAGAAGAGAACTAGAACATTTGATAATATTATTAATTGAAATGTTTTTAGTGTAATAACTTTGTATGAATTATATTTAATCTATGTTTCCAAATTAAATTAAACGTGCAAATATTTATTGCAATGCAATGAAAATTCTTTTGTAATAATTTAACTAGGAAAAAAAAGCTGATATTTATATATCATTTTTATATGTATAATTCCGCATGAGTAAGACACTTACTCACAAAATTTCTAATATTTTCAATTGCTAACAAAATACATCAATATAAATTTTTGTGAGTACATTAGACATATCTAATTAAAACATACTCAATTTACAACATTCTACGACAACTGATTTGACCTACATAAATTTTTAAAACATCATAATTATATATATAATTTTTTATATATATAACTCTGGATGAGCAAGACACTTACTCACAAAATTACCAATATTTTCAGTTGCTAACAAGATACATTAATATAAGTTTTTGTGGGTATATAAGACATATCTAGTTAAAACATATTAAATTTACAACATTCTATGACAACTGATTTGACCTACATAAATTATTAAAATATCATGATTATATATATAATTTTTTATACATATAACTCTGAATGAGTAGGACACTTACTCACAAAATTACCAATATTTTTAATTGCTAAAAAGATACATCAATATAAGTTTTTGTGTGTATATTAGACATATCTAATTAAAACATATTAAATTTACAACATTCTACGACAGCTGATTTGACCTACATAAATTATTAAAACATCATGATTATATATATTAGGTTGTCAAATATCTTCCTTCCGCCTTTTTGTATGCAATGCAATGCATATATAATTTTTTATATGTATAACTCTGGATGAGTAGGACACTTACTCAAAAAATTACCAATATTTTTAATTACTAACAAGATACATAAATATAAGTTTTTGTATGTACATTAGACATATTTAATTAAAACATATTAAATTTACAACATTCTACGACAACTGATTTGACTTACATAAATTATTAAAATATAATGATTATATATATATTTTTTATATGTATAACTCTGAATGAGTAGGACACTTACTCACAAAATTATCAATATTTTTAGTTGCTAAAAAGATACATCAATATGAGTTTTTGTAAAAATTCTAGACATATATAAGTATAATATAATCAAATTACAACATTCTACGACAACTGGTTTGACCTATATAAAATATTAAAACATCATAATTATCCCAAACACGTTTTACTCCTTCTTTTCAATTAAGAAAATTCCAAGAACATCATTAAACCATTTTCATAATTAAATTTCCGACAACCACTATTATAGTAAAGCACTTAAAAACTTTCACGGAGCTTTCAAAAGTTTCAGCTCATTAAAAACATGCTTTTCAGAAAAATATGGTGAATTCAGCAATAAAAGAAAATCTTTGAAAGCAATCTAGAATTATGAATACATAATTTCAAATGGAAATGCAATTATAATCAAAAGTATATCACAAAATAGCGAAATAGCAGAATTTTTTTGTATGAAAAAAGTTGCATACACTTTTTCATAAATAAATGGATTAATTTATAAATTGAGATTTCCGGTGGAACGATCTTGTTCCCGGAAAATGTGGAAAATTTCTTCACTTAAGATTTTTTTTCGAATGCCTTTTCGTCCTGTGTGATTGATGATGCTGTCTATATAGGATATATATATATATATATATATATATATATATATATATAAATCGGCCACTATAAATAATTAAAATTTTATATAAGCATTTACATGACTACTGAAGTTTGAATAAAAACCATACAGTTTTTTGTCAATTTTTTTTAAATTTTTTGAATTATAGTAGAATGTTGCAATTTGAGTATATGATACTCAAAAAGGTCTGGTATAAACACAATTACATATATTAATATATCTTGAAAGCAAAAAGAGATATTTTTAATATCGTGAGTCTGTGTCTTGTTTATTGAGAGTAAATACTCAAGAAACAGTATTACAAGTTTAAGATTTTTTTTGTAATCACACTGTTTATGCTAGAAAGCTATTATTTGAGTATGTTATACTTAAGTATATCTACTATCGACACTAGTACTAAATTTGATGGTTTTTGGTTCCAAAAAGTAGATATTTACAATATTGTAAATGCACGTACTGTTGGTATTTTTTCTTAATAGTCAACTGCAATAATGTGGTGTAGGAAGTGTTTATATTGTTTACGAAAAATTCTAAAAATTACAGAAATTTAAGTAGAGTGTTGAAATTTGAGTATATGATACTCAAATAGGTCTAGTATAAACACTAAAACTTATAATAATATATCTTGGAAGCAACAAGAGATATTTTTAATATCGTGAGTAAGTGCATTGTTCATTCAGAGTAATACATATGAAACAGTAGTAAAAGTTTCAGATTTTTTTGTGGTTACATTTTCAATGCTAGAAAGCTAAAATTTAAGTATGTTATACTTAAGAACATCTGCTATGACCACAAATACTAAAATTTATAAATTTTTGATTATAAGAAACTATATTAATAAAATTGACAACAAGCGTCCAAATGTTTAAATAAAATACAAAGGTTTTGTATGGAAGATCAAAAAAAATTTTTTGTGGCCACACCGTTTATGCCACAAAGCTATAATTTGAGTATGTTATACTTAAATATACCTACTATCGACACTAGTAGTAAATTTGATGAGTTTTGGTTTTTAATAGTAGATATTTACAATATTATAAGTGCGCGTTCGGTTGGTTTTTATTTTTCTTAATAGTCGGCAGAAATAATTTGGTTTAGGAAATATTTATATTTTTACGAAAAATTCTAGAAATTACAGAAATTTAAGTAGAAAATTCAAATTTGAGTATATGATACTCAAATAAGTCTAGTATAAACCAAAATATTTATATTAATATATCTTGAAAGCAACAAGAGATATTTGTAATATTGCGAGTAAGTGTCTTGTTTATTCAGAGTAAATACTTATGAAATACAGAAGTACAAATTTCAGATTTTTTTTTAATCACATTTTTTATGCTACAAACCTATAATTTAAGTATGTTATACTTAAGTACATCTACTATGACTACTAATACTAAATTTGATGAATTTTGGTTCCAAATAGTAGATATTTACAAAATTGTGAGTGCGCGTTCGGTTGTTTTTTTCCTTATAGTCGTTTTAGGAACATCTAAATTGATATAAAAAAAATTCTACAAATTACATAAATTTAAGTAGAATGTTGAAATTTGAGTATATGATACTCAAATAGGTCTAATATAATCACAAATACTTATATTAGTATATCTTGAAAGCAATAAGAGATATTTGTAATATCGTGAGTATGTGTCTTGTCTACTCAGAGTAAATATTTATGAAATAGTAGTACAAGTTTTAGATTTGTTTGTAATAACATTGTTCGTGCTAGAAAGCTATAATTTGAGTATGTTATACTTAAGTATATCTACTATGACCAAAAATACTAAATTTGATGATTTTTGGTTTTTGGTAGTAGATATTTACAATATTATGAGTGCACGTTCTGTTCCCTAATAGTTGTTTGAGGAACATCTATATTGATTTAAAAAAATTCTGTAAATTCTAGAAATTGTAGTAGAATGCTATAATTTGAATATAGTATACTACAATAAGTCTAGTATAACTAAAATAATTTATACTGATGTATCTTTTTAGTCAAAAAAAATATTAATGATTTTGCAAGTACGTGTCATACTTATCTAAAGTTTCATATATGTGAAAAAGTGATATACATTTAAAAAAAATTCTTGACTTCATTGTTTATACTAGAATACTATAAATTGAGTATGTTACTGCTAAATGTATCGAATATAACAAAAAATACTATATTTTATGCATTCTTCACAACAAAAAGAAACATTAGTGAAACTGCCTCTATGTGTCCAAAAGTTTTAACATAACTTGTATAGAATATTTTAAAAATTTATTTACAATGAGCTGTTTGTACTATACTGCTATAATTTTAGTATGTCATACTTAGATTTATCTACTATGACTACAAATACTAAAATTTATAAATTTTTTATTATATAAAACAATATTAATAAAATTACCAGCAAGCGTCAAAATGTTTAAATAAAACACAAAAGTTTTGTATAGGAGTTAAAAAAATGTATGTTATACTTAAATTTATCTACTATGACTACAAATACTAAAATTTATAAAATTTTTATTACAACAAAAAATATTAATAAAATCGCCAGCAAGCGTTCAAATGTTTAAATAAAATACAAAGGTGTTTTGTATGGGAGATTTAAAAAAATTTTTTTTGGCCACACCGTTTGTGCTACTATGTTATAATTTGAGTATGTTATACTTGAATGTATTTACTATGACTACAAATACTAAAATTAATATATATTTTATTACAACAAAAAATATTGATAAAATCACTACCAAGCGTCCGAATATTTTATTTAAATACAACCTTTTAGTATGAAATAATTCAAAAATTTTTTTTGGTCACACCGTTTGTGCTACAATGCTATTATTTCAGTATGTTATACTTGAATGTATCTACTATGACTACAAATACTAAAGTTGATGTATATTTTATTACAACAAAAAATAATAATAAAATTACCACCAAGCGTCCGATTATCTTATCTAAATACAACCTTCTTTTAGTATGAAATAATTCAAAAATTTCTTGAGGTCACACCGTTTGTACTACAATGCTATAATTTTAGTATGTTATAATTAAATATATCTACTATGACCACAAATACTAAAATTTATAAATTTTTTATTATTAGAAACAATATTAATAAAATTACCACCACGCGTCCGAATATTTTAACTAAATACAACCTTTTAGTATGAAATAATTCAAAATTTTTTTGAGGTCACACCGTTTGCACTATAATGCTGTAATTTGAGTATATTATACTTAAATATATCTACTATGACTACAAATACTAAAATTTATAAAATTTTCATTACGACAAAAAATATTAATAAAATCGCCACCAAGCGTTCCGAATATTTTAGCTAAATACAACTTTTTAGTGTGAAATAATTCAAAAATTTTTTGAGGTCACACCGTTTGCACAATAATGCTGTAATTTCAGTATTTCATACTTAAATATATCTACTATGACCACAAATACTAAAGTTGATGTATATTTTATTACAACAAAAAATATTAATAAAATTACCACCAAGCGTCCAAATATTTTAACTAAATACAACCTTTTAGTATGAAATAATTCAAAAATTTCCTGAGGTCACACCGTTCGCACTATAATGCTATAATTTCAGTATATTATACTTAAAAATATCTACTTTAACTATAAATACTAAAATTTATAAATTTTTTATCATTAAAAATAATATTGATAAAATTACTACCAAGCGTCCGAATATTTTATCTAAATACATCTTTTTAATATTAAATAATTCAAAAATTTCTTGAGGTTACACCGTTTGCACTATAATGTTGTAATTTTAGTATGTTATACTTGAATGTATCTACTATGACTACAAATACTAAAGTTGATGTATATTTTATTACAACAACAAATATTAATAAAATCACTACCAAGCGTCCGAATATTTTATCTAAATACAACCTTTTAGCAGGAAATAATTCAAAAAATTTTGAGATCTACAAACACTATGATACTGTAATTTTAGTATGTTATACTTGAATGTATCTACTATGACCACAAATACTAAAATTTATAATTTTTTTATTATTAGAAACAATATTAGTAAAATTGCCAGCAAGCGTCCGAATATTTTATCTAAATGCAACCTTTTAATATGTAATAATTCAAAAAAATTTTGAGGTCACACCGTTTTCACTATAATGCTGTAATTTCAGTATATTATACTTAAAAATATCTACTTTAACCATAAATACTAAAATTTATAATTTTTTTATTATTAGAAGCAATATTAATAAAATTACCACCAAGCGTCCGAATGTTTTAACAAAATACAGCCAATTAGTATGGAAAATTTAAAAACAATCTTTTGGCCAAACCGTTTGTGCTACTATGCTCTAATTTTCGTATGTTATACTTAAATATATTTACAATAATCGCAAATACTAAAATTCATACATTCTTTGTCACAAAAAAAATTTTAGATACAATAGAGACATTAATACATTCCAACACACTTTTCGTCCTTCAACGCTTTTCACCTTAAAAATCTCATTCCAAAACAATTTAATTAGAACGTTTCAAAATATTTTTCTCTAATTTTCTCCCAACATGTTTTTCCCAACTGACAAATTTCATTTCGGCAATTTTATTCTTCGCAAATTGCTCGAATATTAATTTCGCACGAATTGTGTTTTTGTTATGAAAGTATTTCTGTCGTCGTCTCGACGAGGTTTTCATTAAAACCTCAATTGTTGTCTCGGAAGAAGCCAGAAAAGCAAATTATCGCCAACTTTTGCGAATGGAAAGTTTTTAGTAGAGGGACAGAAATTATAATAATAAATTAAATAAATTTTGTATCGTTTGATCCATGGTAATAGACTCTCGTTGGAATATGATGCAAGTTTGTGCATTTATTTGAGGAAAATGTCTTGTAACTTTCAAACTATACTTGTAATTGAGTTGGGGTATATGACGAATTTGTTTGAAACTGAATTATCTATGATGTTTGGGAATATTACAAAACCCTACAGCAACTCGGTATACTTTAAAATTAATTTTGAAAACTCACAATTGACAAGAGCGAGCGAGTACTTGGATAATGTATTTATTTACTGCTTGTAACTTTTGAACCGTTTATGTAATTTGAATAAAATATTAGGCAAGTTTGTTCAAAATTCAATTTTATAAAATGTTTTCTAACATTACAAAACCCTACAGCAACTCGGTGTATTTTAAAATAAATTTTGAAAATTGACTATTGATATAAGCTTTTAGACACAATTGTGTATTCACTTTTTTATAGGTTATTCACTATTTTTATTGTAACTTTTGAACCGTTTGTGCAATTTTAATAAAATATTAGGCAAATTTATTCAAAATTAAACTATCAATAATGTTTACGAATATTGCAAAACCCTACAGCAACTCGGTATACTTTAAAATCAATTTTGAAAATGACTATTGACATGAGAGTGTTTAGACACAGTGTTGTACTTGGATTGTGCAATTATTTACTATATCTCTTGTAACTTTTGAATCGTTTGTGCAATTCAAATAAAATATTTGGCAAATTTGTTCAAAATTCAATCATTAATATTGTTTTCTAATATTACAAAACCCTACAGCAACTCGGTATACTTTAAAATCAATTTTGAAAACTCTCAATATTAAATCTTAATCAGCATAAATATCAAACAGTTTCTGAATCAAATTTAACTACAAAATACAACCCCTATAAAATTGAATTTTTTACAAATCATCCACTAACCCCTGTACTATCCAGCACTTAAAGAATATTTCGAAAAAAGTATTCATAAATATTTCTTAAAATTCAGGAACAGAATGATAAATCATGCGTCCGATACGATATTTTATTCTTACACGCTTTTTTTTCTCTCCAGAGTATTATATATGAATTTCCAAAAAGAACTTCTCACGATCGTAATCCCTTAAAATATGAACCTGAAAGGGCTTTAAGGACTATTTTTGTATTGAAAACGAACTGAAAGTTTTAAGCTGGATGAATGAATGAAAAAAGAAATATGGAAAACTCTGTGTTATATATGTATTTTTTTTTAATTCCCGTAGGGTAAGTTATTGTAATCGTTCAAAAATCGAGTACATTTTTTTATATCTTGCTCTATTTCATAGAAATTTTTCCCAAATATATGTAGATTGTTATATATCATTGTAAAGCTAAAAAAATTTTCTACAATGTCATATAAAATAAAAACTAATATCCAGAACAAAATTATACACAAAAAATTGAACTTTGAATTTGTATGAAATAAGACGTTTTTTTTAATTTTTTATTCGAAATTTGTATAGTAACTAATTGTAACAAATAACTATATAGTTATTCGGCACAATTACAAGACATATAATTCCACTGACCCATTTCGATTGATTTTGTGGGAAATTGAAGGAAATTCTCCGTCGTTGTCGTCGTCTTCTGATTAATCTAGAAATCTCTCCACCGTATTGAATTGTCAAATTAGGAAAACTACCCTGAGAACGTTCTCTCTTGTAAGACGAAACAATCGATGTAATTATCTGATATCGATTACACAACACTATAATCATATAGGAAAATGTAATTACACTTTCAGATTTTTTTATAATATTTATCTTTAGTCTGGGAATTGATTTTTAATCTTTCCCCCAGTGGTAAATTTCCACACAAAATTAATGTTGTATTACTTAATCGTATTATTTCCATACAATAGAGACGTTCATTTTCGCATTCTGCAGACATAAATGGAAACTTCAAGGATAATTGCTCATGAAAGCATTTAATAATATCCTGGGACGTGGGCAGAACAACCCCAACCAACCCCAAATCCACTGACAAAGCCCCAAACCCCAAAATTGGGGTTGTAATAAAGGAATTTACTCCAGATGATGGATTAATAGAAAGTGACAAATTATCATACAAATCTATTACAATTAGGTATATCGGTATACCGAATTACCAGTAAACCTCCCGATTTTTCGGCGGTATTTTTCCCGGTATTTATTCCAAAAATACCGGTATTTTCGGTATTTTTACATAAGCGCTATTTGATACACAATACCCTAAAGTTTAAATTTCTCGGAACAAATTTATCTTTAAAATCCATAAACAGCTATATCTTCAAGTGATTATATATGTTAAACAAATGTCAAATTTTATCTCAACTTGTCATTAAACTGAATATTTATTGCTTTCCAAAGGGCTTCATATTGTGTTACAATAAATAAAATTGGACTGATAGATAATGATGTTTGTTTGAAATTGAAATTTTCCATCGGTCTTCCATTCCCTAATACAAAGTGACAATTAATCATACGAATCTATTACTATTAATGTACTTTACTATTTACTATTAATTGATATTTTTTATTTTGTATTTTTAAATATCCTTTTTGATTTCTGGTGCCCCAAAATGCTTTTCGGGGGCGTTTTAATTGCCAAAATTGTGTTTTGCAAAGCAGATTTTGCCATTTAAGGGATGTAAAGTGCTTTCGTGCATTATTCGCAACGTTACATGTCATGGAAAACATTACAAAGTATATATAACTCTATAGTGAGGGAGCTGGTAACCAAAATAATCCATTCTACAAAAAATTTAGGTAACATAAAAATTACTCTTGAAAATCTGTACTATAGCAAATATTTTAAATTGTGAAATATATGCATTTATTTATTATATCTTATGTAACTTTTAAACGGTTTGTTCGATGTAAATGATATGTTTACAAAATTTGTTCAAAATTAAACAGTCTTTAAAATTGTTTAATATTATTTTACCCTAAATCAACTCGGTATACTTAAAAATGCCATTTTATATAAAGGTGATAAGCTTATAACTTGTTTATGCATGTATTTGTTAGATCTATTGTAACTTCTAAACGGTTTGTTTAATATAGATGACGTGTTCTAGAAATTTGTTAAAAATAGAGCAGTCTATAAAATTGTCTAATATCATTTTGCCCTAAATCAACTTGGTATACTTAAAAATGCCGTTCAAAATTATCTTGATAAATTGTAAATTTGTTTATGGATTTATTTGTTAGATCTATTGTAACTTTTAAACGGTTTGTTTAATATAGATAAAATATTCTAGAAATTTATTACAAATTAAATAATTTAAAATATTGTCTAACATTATATTGCCCTACAACAACTCGGTATACTTGAAAATTATATTAGTAAATTTATGACTTATTGAATTTATTATTTATAGAAGTTATTCTTGAAAATATGTACTGTTCATAGCAGAAATTTTAAATTGTGGAACTAACGCATTTATTTAATATATCTATTGTAACTTTTAAACGGTTTGTTTAATTTAAATGACAAATTCTAGAAATTTGTTAACAATTAAATAATTTAAAATATTGTCTAACATTATTATGCCCTGAATCAACTCGGTATACTTAAAAATGCCATTGAAAATAAAGGTGATGAGTTTATAATTTGTTTATGCATGTATTTGCTAGATCTATATTAACTTTCAAATGGTTTGTTCAATATAGATGGAATATTCTAGAAACTTGTTAAAAATTAAATAATTTAAAATATTGTCTAACATTATTATGCCCTACAGCAATTCCGTATACTTGAAAATCATCATTGAAAATTATATTGGTAAATTGATGACTTATTGATCAAATAATGATAACTCTATATGCAATAGTTTATTATTTTTGTCGTAAATTTCAAACGGTTTATTTCAGGTAAACAAAATATTCAGCAAATTTGTTTAAAATAAAATTAGAAATAATATTGTCAAATAATATAAAACCCTACAGCAAATCGGTATACTTGAAAATAATATTTGAAAAGTTGTCATTGAAATTTACCAACTTTAATTACCAACCGTGTACTTTCATGTTTTTTATTTATAACTTCTAAAATATTTATATTATGTAAATAGTATATTTGGCAAATTTATACAAAATTAAATAGTCTATATTATTGTCTAATATTTGAAAACCCGACAGCAACTCGGTATACTTAAAAATAATTATTAAAAAAGGGGTGATTGATTTTTACACTTTTCAGTCACCAATCGTGCACTTCTGTGTTATTTTATTTATAACTTCTAAAATATTCATATTATATAAATAGTGTATTAAGCGAATTTATTCTAAATGAAATACTCTATATTATTGTCTAATATTATAAGACCCTACAGCAACTCGGTATACTTAAAAATATTTAAAAAAAAAAAAGTGATTGACTTTTACACTCTTCAGTTACCAATCGTGCATTTGTATGCTATTTTATTTATAACTTCTAAAACATTTATATTATGTGAATAGTTAACTTGTTTAGTTATTTAATATGAAAAAAATATTTGTAGCAAATTTCTTAGAACATGCCATTGAAAATTTCCTTTATAAAATTAATTCATACTTTTCTAAATGAACTATGAAATGAAAATACATACAATTTTTACGTTACTTTACTACTATATTATATTATAATTAAATATGTAGATATATTACCTTTTTTTTTTAATACTACAAATTGTTGTGTAATGATTGTGCTTTTATATATTCTAAAAATTACATCGTTCGTTTTTTAATTTAATAAAATATTCTCTAGAAATTTTCCATGTAACCCAGTACTAATATTTACGAGAATTTTAGGCAAATGCGGTTTTGTCACGTAATTAGCCGAAATTGCGATGTTCAGAATATATTATCTTCATGAAATCGCAAATTGCCAAAATATAAACATATGCATACACACAAACACATGCACATACACATATAGATAAATCCTGGATATATTTATATATATATATATATATATATATACCAATCTTTATAATCCATTATCGAAAATTATCAACGATTAATATAAAATTCAACACCTCCACCAAAAATCCCAAGAGATAATTTCTCTTAAAGGGCAATGAACGTCTCTAAGAAATTACTATATGTCTATGATGATAATAATATATAATGATACATAATTTTTCATAACATCATCATTTATATATATTACAAGAGTAAAGATAGAAAAAAACTTGCTAAAAAAAGTCTGTTTTTTTGTACGTAGAACGAAAAAATATGTCTGCGAAAATATTTGAGAGATTTATTTACTTTTGCATTGTATTCATCCAATAATAATAATAATAATAATAATAATAATAATAATAAATGATATATGAACATATTAATTACGAATTAAAACCACTAAAATATAACAAATATTATATAACATACGGAACGAAGTTTGTATAAATAAATGTATGTATAACAAATAAATAAACATATAATTTTGATTAAAATTGTTTCGGATATCAAAATACACCTACAATTAATAATTAATCAATAAACATATTATAAAATTAAATTTATTTATATATATATATAATATATATATATATTATATATATATATATATATATATAATTAAAATTAAATATATAAAATAAATAATATAAAATTAAATATATAAATATAAACCAAGAATAAATATTTTGCACTTTTTATATAAATTTGCAAGTTAATTCAACATGTACTTTTGTATACTCTTTATAAATTGTGTAAAATTTTGGAAAATTTTCAAATGTGATTTTGGAGTATACAGAGTTGATGTAGGTTTTTATGATATTCAAAAATATTATAGATTATTCAATTTTGAACAAATTCACTTAATATATTATATTAATAAATTCAATATTTTAGAAGTTATGAATTTTTTTAAGGAATAAATGCACACATCTTTATAAATTGTGGAAAAGTTTTGGCAAATTTTCAAACGTGATTTTAGAGTATACAGAGTTGATGTAGGGTTTTGTGATATTTAAAAATACTTTAGATTATTAAATTTCAAACAAATTTGCTTGATATATTATTTATATTTTCTTAATGGTTAAAAAGTTATGAATTTTTAAAGTAATAAGTGCACGCCTGGGAGCTATGTCTTATACATTGGGTAAAACATTTTTAAACATGTTTAGATGTGATTTTAGGGTATACCGAGTTGATGTAGGGTTTTATAATATTTGACAATGTTGTAGATTATTCAATTTTAAACAAATTTGCTGAATATGCTATTCGTATTAAACAAATACTTTAGAAGTTATGAATTTTTTAAACAAGTAATGGCCGAAATGATTGTGTAAATACCATTTAGAACATTACGTAACTTCTTTTCATTTGATTATGATTTTAGGGTATACGGAGTTGATGTAGGGTCTTATATTATTTCACAATATTGTAGATAATTTAATTTAGAACAATTTTGCTATATATACTATCCACTTTAAATAAATAGTTCAAAAGTTACAAATTTTTTAAAACAAGTAATGCAGAAAAAGATTATTTAAATAACATGTAGAACGTTATGTAACTTCTTTTTTATAAATGTCATTTGATTATGATTTTAGGATATACGTAGTTGATGTAGAGTTTTATAATATTTGACAATGTTGTAGATAATTTAATTTTAAACAAATTTGCTGTATGTACTATTCGAATTAAATAAATAGTTTAAAAGTTATGAATTTTGGAAGTAATAAAGATTATTTAAATAACATGTAGAACATTACGTAACTCTTTTCCCATTATTGTATTTCTTTTACTATTTGTATTATTTTTGTTTTGAAAATAATTACATTTAATTCTAATACTATTTCAATCATTATTTTGTAAACAAATAATTAATATTAATAATTATTTCCATTTCTGTTTCAGAAAGTCCTGGAAACGAATTTTTTATCCAAAAAGTGCAAATTTTTAATTAAAAAAGTGTTTTTAAGTGTTAATTTGTTTAATAAGGAAGTGTTTAGTGTGTTTTAAAATATTATGTAAAAGTGTTAGTTAATCTGTGAATAAAAATAAATTTGTGTGGTTTGCAGAATTTTTGCTGAACGAGAAGTCATTTTGGTGAGTAATTTTTTATATTAAATGGCATGATAGTATATATATATATATATATATATATATATATTTAATCCTAGTTATTTTAAAACAAATGCCTTTTCAAAGTTCGCTGAACGTCTGTCCGAATATCTCTCAAATTAAAATCCCATAATAAAAGTAAAAATTCTTCTGTGACATCTTTTCCTTTTTTTTCTCTAATATTATTCTCTTATATTTTTTTTCTCGCTTTTTTGTCCTTTTGTCAGGATACAAAGGACCGTAAATTTCAATTAAATTCGTAGAAAAAGTACTGAAAATAAAAGAATTAGTCGGATTCTAAATTGTATATAGTTGTAGAAATAAAGTAATTGGTTGAGGATTTAAAAAAATAAATAATAGAAATAAAAATTAGTTGCATTAGGAATAATTTAATTGTATAGTCAGTAATGGAATCAATAGGAATAATAGGAATAATAGAATAAATAATACTAATACAAAGTATTTTTTTTCTTATTTATTTATTCTTTTGTCAATCAAGACTTAAAAAGTCTTATAATACAAAATTTCTGAGGTAATAAAGAGAACAGTAAAATAAACAATATACATGATAAGTAATAATAATTAAAAAAACTAAAGGAAAATTATAGAATAAAAAGTAATGGGAAAAATTGTATACACATTTAGAGGACTTGAGAAATAAAATTATTAATATAACAAAATATATTTCAAAATGATAAATTGATTTTCAAATTAGTATAATTCAATTGTGGTGAGAGATAGATTTATATAATGTATAGAAGATATTTAGCTTATTATTATAGCTAAAATATTTCCTAAGAAAGTTTTTACTTAGCGCTTTTAATTTTCGATATATTTAGTAAAATGTAAAAATTGGCACAGGTCGTTATAGATTCAGCATCATTTAAAAAAAAAATTGTAGGTCCATTATGGTCATAGATAGCATGATGAAATGTTCTGAAGATATTTAGGTAATTTTATAAGCTACAATTTCTTCTCACAGAATTTGTTCTAATCTTGCTTAGTTTTTGAGATATTGAATTAAATGTGAAAATGCACTGCCTATTACAGACTCAGAAAAATTTTAAGTGACACGAATAAAAATAAGCGATTGATAAAAAAATTGTAGCTCTATTATGAAAACATATAGGTTTTTATAATGTTCTAAAGATATTTAGATAAATTTATTAGCAACAATTTTTACTAACAAGGTTTGTCTTTAACTCGATTTGTTTTTGAGATATTGAATTTTTCATTAATTGAGAAAATTTGCACACACATACTCGTTATCAACTCAGGATCATTTGACTCGACACGAATAAAGATAATGGTTATATAAAAAATTATAACTCAATTGTTATAATAGATAGGATGATAGAATATTCTGGAGATAATTTGGAAATTCTATTAGCTACAATTTTTACTAACAAGGTTTGTCTCTAACTCGATTTGTTTTTGAGATATTTATTAAAATCTAAATATTATATTTGCACTGCTCATTATAGACTCAGCACCATTTGACTCTTTAACAAAAACTGAAAAATTTAACAACTTTTCAATAAATTGTAACTCCATTAATGTGATAGGGTTTTATAATGTTCTGAAAATATTCATATTTTTTTATTAGCAGAAATTTCTTCTCAAAGTATTTGTTCCAATCTTACTTGGTTTTTGAGATATCAAATTCAATGTAATAATTTTCACTGCTTGTTACAGACTTAGAAACATTTTACGTGACACAAATATGAAAAGTGATTGATAAAATTTTTTTATCTCTATCATGGCCAGAGATAGGTTTTTATAATGTTCTGAAGATATATAAATAATTTTATCTGCTACAATTTTTGCTAATAACATTGAAACCTAGCTTCAATAATTTTTGAAATATTAAATAAAATGTAATGGTAAAATGGAATTTTGTACCGTTTGTATTAGAATTAATATGGTGTGACGAGAATGAAAATAATGGGCTTAATAAATCAATATAACTTCATTATTATGACATATAGGTTTGTGCAATGTTCAAAAAATATTTTGCACATTTTATCAGCTACAATTTTCTCCTAATCTATTTATATATTAGGTTGTCAAATATCTCCCTTCCGCCTTTTTGTATTATAAACCAATAGCAAAAAAGCGGAAGGGAGATATTTGACAACCGAATAATTCCTACATAAACTAGCTTTACTTATTCTGTTAATTCGAGTAATGATTGTCTTTTTAATCTGTGATTATATGTAGTATTGTACAGTTCGTTTGCTAAGACGTTAATGTATTTAAATTTAGCGTCAATAATTTTAAAAATATTTAATAAAATGTAAACATTTGCACTGCTCGTTATCGACCAAGTAATATATCATTTGATTATCAACGGATTAATAAAAAATTGCAGCTCTTTTATGGTCAGAGATAGGTTTTTATAATGTTCTGAAGATATTTAGATTATTGTATTAGCTACAATTTCTTCTAACAGAATTTGTTCCAAACTTGCTTAGTTTTTGAGATATTGAATTAAATGTAAAAATTTACACCGCTCGTTTTCAACTCACTATCTTTTAGAAAATAATGCATTGATAAAAAATTTTTTTAGCTCCATTATGGTCACAGATAGATTCTTATAATGTTCTGAAGATATTTAGAAAATTTTATTACCTACAATTTTTGCTAAACATGCTTGTATCAAACTCTATTAGTTTTTGTGATATTAAATTCAATCTGAAAATTTTCATCATACGTTATCGATATGTTACTCAAGCGTGAAAGGATACAGAATGAATATTTTTCACTTCAAAAATATTTTTCAGAGTCGCAGAAAGAAATCTCGAAAATATTATATATATATATATATATATATATATATATATATATATATATATAAATCCACCTCGACAGGGCATTAGTATTCCTAGAAGCACGTAATCTGCGAACACATGGCACGATGCGCCAAAAGAACAAAAACCAAAACTTGTCGACGACTTTGGATATATATATATATATATATATATATATATATATATATATATTATATCACCTAGCCATTTCAGCGAAAATTGCACAGTTCGTGCTGAATTCTAAATTTAGATGACAGCCGTAAGGACAATGTGGGAAGTGCTTACGGAAACATTTTAATTGCAGAATTGCATTGCGGTGGAGCGATCGGTAGGAAAATGCTCTTTTATTTTTCCGGAGTAAAGAAAATATTTTACAGTTTTTTTTTAGGTTAGAACACTATTGTCAGATTTGCCCAGTGATTAAAATTGATTTTACATATATATATTTCAATTTTTTTTGTCTATTTCTAAGTTTTTATTATATGCAGAGTGTCCCAGAACTCAACGTCAAGTCTAAACGGGTGAATTGATTGTATCATGAGAAAAATTTGAGAAAACTTGCAATTTATGAGCTTCTATATTAAACCTAGAGTTTTGGTTGATATGTAACATTTTCTTGGTTATTGTGCTTACGTTTTATTATTTTAGTTAATTTTAACTTTCAAACAGTGAACCTAAATACATTTTTTAGGGCCATAATCTAAATAATAATACAAATCTGTCATGAATATTTTCACATCTTTTTTTAACCTAGTCAAAATGTATGTAATGTAAGGTGTGGTATATAATCTAAATAATAATACAAATCTGTCATGAATATTTTCACATCTTTTTTTAACCTAGTCAAAATGTATGTAATGTAAGGTGTGGTATATATATCTTTTAATTATGTTAAATATGAAATTTAACTAGTGGGGTGGGTGCATCGTGCCTTAAGGCAAATTGCTGGAACTTCCCGTACCGTAACGAAATGTTCGAGGAATACTGAATGTTTTCAAATAAATTATTATAAATATTATAACATTGTCTAATATTTATAATAATTATTTAAACTGAATTGCAAAGTTGAAATTATTTGTTTAAAGTATATCAGAACTATGCTCAGAATTAAAAATAAAATCTGAATTATTTATAAAAAATTAAAAAAAAAAAAAAATTGAAACAAAAATTTTTTTTTTCCAAAATCAATTATTTTGTTAAGACAAGTAGAAAGTTCTTTGAATCATTCAAATCGGATGCTTAGTTCTCTCAAAAACTGCCATTTTTTACATATTTAGCTCCGTATCTTCGAAATGGCTGGGCCTGCCTTTGCGAAAAACTAATAACCACTTCTCCCAATCATTACTAATTGAATGTTTTTTAGATCATTCAAATCGAATGCTCCGTTCTCTCAAAAACTCGATTTCTATTTTCTGCACTCTTTGCTCCGTATCTACAAAACGGCTGGACCTGCCTTTGCCAAAAACTAATCAGCTCTTTTCCCTATCGATAGGAATCGAATGTTTTTTGAACCATTCAAATCGGTTGATTCGTGCGCCCGAAAACGTGACTGAAAATTTGTATCCATACATACATACACACACACACACACATCAATTTTTTCTGAGGTATGCCAAAACGTTCAGAAACCTTCAAAACGTCGAGAAATGTAATAATTTTCAATTCCGATTATCGGCCCATTACAATAACTTACCCTACGGAGAGTTAAAAAGTTTATTTTAAAAACTTTGTAAATATTTTGTAGATACTGTAAACTAATCGTGTCGAAACGTATATTATAAATAAAAATTTGTTTTTGTTTCTTTTATTTCGACGACTGGCTGAAAGTCACTATTTAAGATATGTCTCAACGTCGAACAGAAAAATCTAATATATATATATATATATATATATATATATACACATGTAAAATATCTGCAATTCTAATTGTTGATTATCCTCTCGACTTAAATGAATGAAAACACATCCCACTTAATTTTCTTCTTCGAAAGGATCATCCCATCTTTTGGAATTCCTTGGAAAAGCTCGTCTCAAGTTTTCCCACAAGTAATGTTTACCAATTTGCTGCTTTTCCACTTGATTATTTCGCCTCTAGCAGATTAACTTTCATTTCCACAGAAAATAGATGAAACGCCATGAAAATTAACTTACACAAATTCTCCGAAAATTATCTAAAAGTCTACTTGTATTGTAATCATACATGTTAATAATAAAAAAAGAGTGCGCGTAAGGTTCACACGCGATTGATGTAAAACTTATTTGATATTGTACAAGATGGCATTTAAGTAAAAATAAATACATCATATAACAATTTTGAATAATGTTTATTAGTAATATGGTAGTAACACTCGGGATGCACACATTTATTAGTGTCGACCATTCTACACATTTATATGATAATGATAAATTATAAATTATATATTTATAATAGCATTAAAAATATGTATAATATTTAATAACAATAATGCAATTAAAGTCAAGCTAGTTGCATGGACACTTGAAAATAATATTTTTTGCCAATATGAAATGAACTTAAGCTATTTAGATAAAAAAAATTATCAAATTTTTGTTAGATTTTAATGTAAAAAACAAAAATTATATTTAATTATATTTTTCAATAGAAACATATTTATGTTATATACAACTCAAGTTAGCGTTCCGACTAGTTTTACTCATAATATTAATATCTAAGTGTATATAACAATTTACACCAAATTTTAGTAAATTTTATCTAGTTTTTTCCAATGTAAACAAATCAAATAGTCTAGAATAAAATTTTTATGTGATTTAACAAATGTAATAAAATGTCCCCAATCCACTTATTGCTAATTATCAAAATACTCAACTCTGCGTTTTGGCAAGTTTTATTCAAAATTTCAATATGCAAGTGTATAAATTAATTTAAACTAAATTTTGGTAAATTTTATCTACTTTTTATCCAATGTACGCAAATTAAAGTGTCTAGACGTGTTTCCATGGAATTTAAGAAAATGTGAAAAACTGTCCCAAATCCACTTATTGCTAATTATCAAAATACTCTAGTTTGTGTTTCGACTATTTTTATTCAAAATTTCAATGTGCAAGTGTACATAATAATCTATACTAAATTTTAGTAGATTATATCTTGTTTTCAAATATGACATGATCGGTTTGTCATTGTAATTAGCATTTACAAATGAACCTTTATTAGAGAAATGAAGTAATTGCTGATTAATAAATTCTATAATATTCGTTCACACTTTAATTACACTAAATATTCACGAATTATGTTAAACAACGCCCAAAACAAATATTATTTTCACAATTTCACTCATTGTTATATAATATTTGTGTTTGAAGAACTTCATGTAATTAAAATTAACATACATTCATCGACTGCTCATATTTTTTTACTTTTTCGCTGGCGATATAATCTCATTTTTTGAAGTGCTGTAATATCAGTCTTGTCTAAAAAATATTTTACATTTTAATAGCTTCAAAAATTTATATAAGCTACGAATAATATAGAAATAATTTCTAATCAATAAACTTACGTTTAGTACACGGCACAAATGTTTAATTTGTTTTATTATTTTTAAAGAACAGGGTAAAATATTATTTTGATTTAGGCATATTTCATTAAATCAAGATTTGTACAACAATGTAACTTTAAAATGTTTATTTATCTATCTATGTCGATTTCCTTGTTGATACCGTTACGCATACAACGACAGATCTCTATTCACACACTCGACGACTAATCACAATCGACCCGTATAGAAATGATATCATCGAGAGCCAATGACGAATCTTTGGCACTCGACTCTTGTCTTATCTGCCGTAACGCACTTCCGTTGCATTTGTACGGATTTACACCTAGTCGCGTCTAAAGAAGTTTTACTTAAAAAAATCCATTTTATCTAATATTTTTGAAGTAAAACTTCTTTAGGCGCGATATGGGTGTAAAAATTTTTAGGCGCGACACGGGTGTAAATCCGTACAAATGCAACGAAAATGCCAACGTGTAGTTGAACACTACGACGCCGTAAGCGCTGATGTCGCGAGTATCCACTCATATCGCGTCATGTCATGCGTAAGTCGAGCGCTAAACCCTATTATATATGAACTTGCATTAATTGAATCACGTTTTTTTTACAAAAGAAGAGGTTGCTGTATTATGTCCTCATGGAATAAGACTTTTCTTAGAGAATAAATGTATCATGGAATATAATAAATTTATACTGAATCTCGTTGAAGACAAAATAATATCTACTGCCACGGATATTTATGTAGGTTGCCATGCGACAGATCAACAATCATACATTCGTCAGCAGTTTCACAAAAATCGGTTATTGATACCGCGGGTTTGCCGTATGAAATAATTTTAGTTCTGAATAAATTTTACATTATAACAACTAATATTGATGTAAGTGATGGCTTAGCTAATGGTTGTGTAGGAAAATTAGTGTACATAGAACGTGGCGATAATGATGAACTTCTACGTTTATGGTTTGAATTTCCTGGTAAGAAAGGTAACAAAATAAGAAGAAAGCTGCACATCATATTCAAACTCTTAATATTAGTAGGACAGCTGTGCCGATTCTCAGGAGATCTTCATCTATTCCAATGAATAGAAATAAAATCATATTTGTCAAAAGAAATCATTTTCCTTTAGTGTCTGCTTGTGCACTCACAATACACAAATCACAAGGTGGTACTTTTGATAAAATTGTATATGAATACAATAAAACACATAATCAGCAGCTTCTATATGTTGCATTATCACGAGTTACCAGCATTAATGGATTGTTCATCATTTCATAAAATTTTATCATGGAAGAAAACGGCCAGCAGGATTAATGAACTTAAAAACTGAATTCCAAAGACTTTCAACTTGTAGATTAATAACACAAGAAGAAAAATAGAGTGAGATAATAAGTTTGAACGACATTTCATTGTTTTCCTTTAACTGCCAAAGTTTACGAGCTCATTTGCCTGATCTGTAAGATAAAGTGCTACAACGTTGTACGTTTTTGTTATTTTCGGAAACTTGGATTAATAATGAAGAACGAATTGATATTCAGAACTATTACTGCGTTACTCAATACAAACGATCAAACTCAAGAGCAGGTGGTGTAGCTGTCTATCATTCATGTTCAGATACTCTTCATAATGCCACTCCTATGCAGTTTCTTAGCCAACAATATTACTGGATATTCCTAATGAAATTACACAAGTAGGTGATATTGCAGTTGTCCGCTGTGTGAACACTCAGAATCAAACATTAATTATAGTCGTCCTTTAAATTTCTCCCAATAAAGACATATCAAATATTATTAAATTTCTTCATCAGCAGTTACTTTATTTTTTTAATGAATTAATTGATTTTTTAAATAATAAATTTAATTTAACAATGAATAATTTTCCATTTGAATCAACCACAAGATATGGCACGACAATTGATGCAGTTTTTTCCAGAAATGTACATAGTTTACAAAGCAAAATTTATGTTTCTCATCTTAGTTATAAACAACCTATTATATCATATATGAAATATGATAGCAATCAATCTATCGCTGTTGTTTTAAACTGTGTTATTGATGTTATGTGATTATTAATAAATGATTTTTAAAATTCAAATATGATGTTTTTTATTTTTATTTTAATTGCCTACTCATACAATATTAAAAGTTTTACTTCAATCGCGTGTGATCCTTACGCGCACTCCTTTTTTTTACTAAGGTGCTAAAATCGTCCTCTAATGATTACTAGATACTTAGATGTCGTTCGTAAACAAAATCCATTTTAACTATTATTTCCTGACTTTTTTTACGACAGCTTTTTGTTGCTGCCATTTACAAATGACGTTGTGTTGGTTTTAACGCAAAATCGTATAAGTTTTTGCTGCCGAAATGCGAGGGATAAATGTCAATGAAATGCGTCAAATTGTGCGTAGGAGTTGTAAAAAAAAAACAGGCGGATGGATAAAGAGGATTTTATTTTTTGCTGTCCAGGAAAATTGAAATGGAATTGTAAATTTTTATAAATAAGTCTACATAATGTTCTAGAAAGTTTTAGTAATTTTTTTTACCTATAATATTTGCTTTGAACATTTTTTTCTAGCTCGACTATTTTTGACAAATGTCTCTAGTCAATTATCATTATCTATTCTAGTATTTCTAAAAATCAAGTAAAAGGTTTAGGTTTGAGTGCTATTTTAAAGTATACAGAGTTGTTGTAGAACATTTTGATGTTAGCCAATATTGTACATTATTTAATTTCAAATAAATTTTCCTTTTCCAGTATTTAGTTACCACTCATATTTTAAAAGTTATGAAAAATTCCATAGACATGTATCTAGTCTTCATTATCAATCCCTCAACTATTTTCAAAAATCAAGCAAAAGGTTTAGGTTTGAGTGCTATTTTAAAGCATACATAGTTGTTGTAGAACTTTTTGATATTAGACAATATTGTACATTATTCAATTCTAAATAAATTTGTCTTTTACAGTATTTAGTTACCACTCATATTTTAAAAGTTATAAAAAATTCCGTAGACATGGTCTCTAGTCTTCATTATCAATCCCTCAAGTATTTTCAAAAATCAAGCAAAAGGTTTAGGTTTGAGTGCTATTTTAAAGTATACCGAGTTGTTGTAGAGCATTTTGTTGTTAGACAATAATGTAGATTAATTAATTTTAAATAAATTAGCCTTTTACAGTATTTAGTTACCACTAATATTTTAAAAGTTAAGAAAAAAATCCGTAGACAAATGTCTCTAGTCTTCATTATCAATCCCTCAAGTATTTTCAAAAATCAAGCAAAAGGTTCAGATTTGAGTACTATTTTAAAAAATACAGAGTTGAAATAGAATTGTAAAATTTTTATAAATGGATCTACATAATGTTCTAGAAAGTTTTTGTAAATTTTATTACTTTTAATATTTGCTTTGAACATTTTTTTCTAGCTTCATAATTTTTAGAGATATTTGATCAGTGTTATAATTTTCACTTTATAGTATAAATTTGCATTTATGAGGATTCTGGGTAAAAGCAGTTTTTGCACCACGATGGTGATGACATATGTTTATTTTGTATTCTAGAAATATTTTGTAAATTTTATTAGCTACAAATTATCTTAATGATGTTTTTGTTAACTTTATTAGTTCTTGAGATATTTTATAAAGTGTGAAAGTTTGTACCGCTTTTATTTACATAACTCAAATGATAATAATGATAACAACAACTACATAATATTTGTAGACCTATTTGTTTGAAAAAATTGTAATTCAATTCATTACAGTGACAGATAGGTCTACATAATATTTTGAAAATATTCAGATAATTTTATTATCTAAATCATTTGCTAAGATTATCTTCATGTACCTCGACTATTTTTGAAGATATTTAATAAACTATGAAAATTGGACTCGGAATAAAAATAACTTTTTTAAAAAATTGTAACTCAATTACGGTGGCAGATAGGTCTACATAATATTTTGAAAATATTTAGATAATTTTATTATCTAAAACATTTGCTAAAATTATCTGTATGTTCTCTACTATTTTTGGAGATATTTAATAAATTGTGAAAATTGGACTCGGAATGAAAATAACTTTTTAAAAAAATTGTAATTCAATTACGGTAACAGATAGGTCTACATGATATTTTGAAAATATTCAGATAATTTTATTATCTAAAACATTTGCTAAGATTATCTTTATGTACCTCGACTATTTTTGGAGATATTTAATATACTGTGAAAATTGGACTTGGAATAAAAATAACTTTTTTAAAAAATTGTAACTCAATTCCGGTGACAGATAGGTTTACAAAATATTTTGAAAATATTTAGATAATTTTATTATCTAAAACATTTGCTAAGATTATCTTTATGTACCTCGACTATTTTTGGAGATATTTAATAAATTGTGAACGGAACTGTGTCGGAATGAAAATAACTTTTTAAAAAAATTGTAACTCAATTACAATATTTAATAATATTTTGAAAATATTCAGATAATTTTATTATCTAAAACATTTGCTAAGATTATCTTTATGTACCTCGATTATTTTTTGAGATATTTAATATAATTTCAAAATTTGTAGATTATTATATGACTCGACGATAATGTAAATAGGTACTTAATAAATTACTTTAAAGTAGCATAAAGGTTTTATTATGTTCTAAAAATATCTAGAGAATTTTATTCGTATATTTATATATATATTTATATATATATATATATATATATATATATATATATATATATTTAATCTATATAAAATTCCATCTACAAATCCTCCTACATAAAAGGATAAAATCCTCATTGTCAAAAAGCACTAAAGTAAAAACGTATAGGAAAGAGGATTTAGTTATTTCTCGTGCATTTTGCATCATTTTGCTCGCATTTAGCAAATTATTCTAGACACTTTTATATTAATAGTATAAAAGGAGACACTATTCAAAGTAAATTGCATCACATTTTATGAAATAATCTTGTAAAAGCTGCAAAACGTAAAGGATAAAATACAAGGAGCTAT
Organism: Ctenocephalides felis; assembly: GCF_003426905.1. Taxonomy (NCBI): domain Eukaryota; kingdom Metazoa; phylum Arthropoda; class Insecta; order Siphonaptera; family Pulicidae; genus Ctenocephalides; species Ctenocephalides felis. The sequence continues at coordinate 23,167,144 of NW_020539727.1, forward strand.
TAAACTATTATATATATATATATATATATATATATATATATTTCTAAATATCGAAATATTTTCCTTCTACGTCTCCACCGTAAAAATTCAGTTTTCCAATTTTCCCTTAGACTCGTATAAAAGGAAAAGCCGTAAAACTGTGATGAAAAACACAAAATTAATGTACCGAAAAGAAACAGAAAAAACATAAGAACAACCAACATTACTTTCTGATGGCAAATAAAATAAAAAACATCGAAACAAATCAAATAAATAACACCCAAACATTCGTAAAACAAAATAGAAAAAAGTCTATGGAAAAGTTTATTTTTTAAATAATTTATCTGACGAATTTACATAAAGCAAATTTTACTATATGTTTGTACACTAACTATATGTTGTTTATATATTTTTTTAAATTTTGTTCAAAAGTTTCTCAGTAAATTTTATTTTTTGCAACTTGTAGTAATAAACCAGACTAGACTTTTATTCTGAATAGATTCATTTTCTTTGGCTCCACCGGACTTTTATTCAAAAAAACGAAAGCAATTCATTTCTAAACATTACATATATATATACTAGCTAACCCGGCAAACGTCGTTTTGCCATAAAAAATATGCCTAAATTGATAAAAAATTAATAAAAGTGCCAGAAATCAAATATTTAATAGATTTGGGCTCTGATTCTTTGACAAATAGTTAAAAACTTGTTATAATTTTCAAAATTATTTGACATTTCATACTTCAAAAATTAATTCACTCGCATCATAGTTTTTTGTTTATTATACTTTTGTCATGTCAATAAAAATTTTTTTCAAATATTATTTATTTGTTAATAAATTAATAATTATTTTAAGTCATCAATGAATAATTACATATTTGTTAAATTCATGAGTTTGGCTAAATCAACACAGGAATATTGTGGAAATAAATATTTTTTTACATAAAGATCTGATTTTTGACACTTGCATTTTATTTCAAATTAATTATAACTGTCAAAATATTTTCTTTTCGGTCGAAATTTAATATAATATGATATAATATTTAGTGATAATGATACCCTCCGATTGTACTATTCCATTTAAGAGGTAACAATTTCCTGTAAAATATATCTTGATTGATATATTAATAATAATATTAAATTTTAATTACACAAATTTCTTTACACTCCGATAAATAATTCCAACGCATCATAGTGTTTTGTTTATTTTAATTTTGTTTGTCATTTTTTTTTTATTTAAAGAATAAATTAAGTTTTAGTCTAAATCAACGCAGTATCTATCTTTATCTAAATATACAATTTCTTATATAAATATTTGATTTTTTACATTTGCATTTAATTGAAAAATAGTAAATGTCAATTTCATATATCCAATATGCACTAAATTTATAAATGTCAAAATATTTCCTTCTTGGTCCAAAATTAATGATAATATTTATTTTACAATAATGTTTTGTTTGGCAATATTGCCTATAACATAACTTGGAATAATTAATTTATTTGCTTCTTATGAAGTAAGTCGTTAAACATTTTTTTGTGAAATGTCAACATTTTGTTTATGATTAATTTTAAATTCAATATGCCGCTTTTTTATTGTGATCTCTGATCTATAATGTTTTGATGAAGTTTTGGTTTCCGAAATAATTTGGTAAGCTAATCAATTAAATCTAAATCGTAAATCTATTTACATAATTATTTTCATAGATATTGACAAATGACATTTAATTTTTTTATATGTCAACATTTATTCAAATTTTTAAGCTTTGATTTTTAAATAGATTTAAAACTATAAACAGTGATTTTGAATAAAGTTTTTCATAAAATTTGGATTTAAATGAATGAATGAATGAATGAAAATGAATTTTATTTTTTGAAATGTCAAATTTTTTTTTCAAAAATTATATATCGAAATTTCCTTAAATTTTGACATTTGTCATTTTAGTTTTTTTTTTTGGTCATTTTCTGTCAAAATTTTTAGAAATTTATAAAAATTATATATTTATATTTCAAATTTACTTTTCAATATTTCCTATAACCTAAGTTGGATATGTATGCACACGATGAGCCAATAAAATTTAAAATCGGTCCAGTAGTTTGGGCGTCCATCGCGAACCAACATCGTGACACGAGATTTATATATATATATATAGATAGATATATTTTAATTTTGTTAAAAAGTTTCTTAGTAAATTTTATTTTTTGCAACTAATAATAATAAACCAGACCAGACTTTTATTCTGAATAGATTCATTTTCTTTGGCTCCCCCGGACTTTTATTCAAAAAAACGAAAGCAATTCAGTTCCAAACATTATATATATATATATATATATATATATATATATATATATATATATATATACATACAAAATCCACTCAAATTAATTCCCAAATCCCTTCGAATCCGATCATTACAATTATGTTTCTCTGTCAAGTCTTTGATAAATTCAAAAGCCCTATTTCTATTCATCATAATGTCAAATATAATAGTTTGGCCTAAGCCTAACCTTTGCCACATGAAAGGCCTATTGGCAAATACCCATTTTATTAGCAGGACTAAAATCGAAATACATTTGAGAGATCAGAGATGAAAATTTAGTGGCTTTGTAGTAATTAACCACATTGTAATGATAATATTGTAATGTTCTATATTAATTTTTGAGTATACAGAGTTGGTTTAGGGTTGTATAATGTTAGACAATATTTTAAACTATTTAATTTAGCATACATCTTGCAAATATACTATTTATTTTGGAACAGTATTTTAGGAGTTAGAAAATATTTTACAAAAATGTGTACCTCCACGAACAACGTCTACGATTATCTTTATGCATAGTTTGTATCGTAGAGAACATTTTTATTTTTTTTTTTGCAATTTTTGAGTAAACCGAGTGGTTTTAGAGTTGTATAATGTTGAACAATAATTTAAACAATATAATTTAGCATAAATCTTCCTTATATACTTGTTAATTTAGTACAGTATTTTAGAAGTTAGAAATTATTTTACAAAAAAAATGTACCTATAGTAACATCGTCTACAAGTACCTTGTGTATCAAAAAAAAACATTTTCATTTTCTCTGGCAATTTTTGAGTATACCGATTTATTTTAGAGTTCTATAATGTTAGATTATATTTTAAACAATTTAATTTAGCATAAATCTTGCTAATATACTAAATATTTTGGAACAGTATTTTAGAAGTTAGAAATTATTTTGCAAAAAAAATGTACATATAGTAACATCGTCTATAAGTACCTTGTATCAAAAAAGCATTTTTATTTTCTCTGGCAATTTTTGAGTATACCGAGTTGTTCTAGAGTCCTATAAAACTATTTAATTTAAAATATATCTTTAAAATACACTAGTTGCTTTAGAACAGTATTTTAGAAAATATTTTGCAAGAAAATGTACCTATACAAGCCTCGTCTACAAGTACCTCATATCAAAAAAAAAAAAAAATATTTTCTCTGCCAATTTTTGAGTATACCGACTTGTTCTACAGAACCATAATGTTAGACAATATTTTAAACTGTTTAATTTTGCATACATCTTGCAAACATACTAGTTATTTTGCAACAGTATTTTAAAAGATATGAATTATTTTGCAGAAAAATTGTACCTTCACGAACATAGTCTACAAGTACCTTTATGCATTAGTATGTAATTTGGAGAACATTATCATTTTCTATTGCAATTTTCTCTGCCAATTTTTGAGTATACCGAGTTGTTTTAGGGCTGTATAATGTTAGACAATAATTTAAACTATTCAATTTAAAATACACCTTTAAAATACACTAGTTAATTTAGAACAGTATTTTAGAAGTTAGAAAATATTTTGCAAAAAAATGTACCTATACTAACATCGTCTACATGTACCTTCACACATACTATGTAAGGTAGAAAACAATTTCATTTTTTATTGCAATTTTTGAGTATAGCGAGTTGTTTTAGAGTCTATAATGTTAGACAATATTTTAAACAATTTAATTTAGCATACATCTTGCAAATATACTATTTATATCAACACAATATTTTAGAAGATATAAATTATTTTGTACAAAATGCACATTCTAAAATAAGCATTTCAACAATATAGGCTACTTATTGTAGAAATAAACATAAGTTCACTTTCTTTCACATTAAATATTAAAGCAAATCTGTTTCTACTACCCATATCATTCAAAAATTGTTTTTTGACATTTTTTTTAGTTTTGACACTTTATTTTTCTTTCTTGTTGAATAAATAAGGAAATTCGCACCGAAAATTCTCTAAGAAGTGCGTCTTGTATATTTTCAATTTCTTCTGATGTTTGCATAATATTCACATACAAATATTTGGGAAAGGAAAACCCAGAGGTATATATATATATATATATATATATATATATTAGGGTGGTCCTTATAATGGTCATTTTCGAATTTCCTTGCTCCCAGGGGCTCAAATGGTTCCAAATTGATAAAAAACAATCCTCTGAAAGTTTTAACTCTTAATATTAACGTTTAGATAGAGCGCAATCCAATCAAAGTTTTGTATGGAAATTGCATGGAAAAATTTCCAAAAATTTTAAAAATGTTTTTTAGATGTAATTTAGCAAACAAATGAATAAATAAAACTCATTCATTTGCCGCTAAGTTATACCTAAAACATTTTTTTTAAATCTTCAAATTTTTTTCCATGCTCTTTCCATACAAACTTTGATTGAATTGCGCTCTATCTAAACGTTAATATTAAGAGCTGAAACTTTCAGAGAATAGTTTTTTATCATATGGAACCATTTGAGCCCCTGGGAGCAAGGAAATTCAAAAATGACCATTATAAGGACCACCCTAATATATATATATATATATATATATATATATATATATATATATCTTAAAATTTCTCTATATGTTACAACACATTCTCAAAAAAATATCAGAAAAAACTTTGTTGTTAGACAGAATAACTTTCATTTACACATTGTATTTTATTATAGCAACTTGCCAATAGAAATAACGTTTGTTCCTGATATTTCTCGGAATTTTATATGCACAAATGCATCTTTCAATAGTCGTTTTATAGATTTTTTGCTCATTATTTTCGAGAAATGTCGTCGATGAAATTTTATGAGAGTTTTCTCCATACTTTGGCGTAGATAGTTTTATAGTTGGAGAGCTTTAAATAAAATATTTATTTAGATAAATATATATATATATATATATATATATATAAATTAAAATTCTAAATTTATTTTATTTGCAAATAAAAATTCTTTACGTTAAATTTTTATATCAAAGCGCTAAATTTCTTCATGTAAAATAATAATTATGTTAAATTAAATTTACTAGTTCTGTAATGTAGTAATTTAAATATTATTTTTTACTAGTTTTTCATCACAACTTTTTAAATGAATATTAACAATTTATCAAAAATTAATCTAGAAAAAATATCTAATAAATAGGATAGTTCTCGATTATTGTATATACAAAAAAAATGATATTTTTCATTTGCAATAAATTTTCAAGTATTCGTAGAAGTAACAATAATTAATAAATCATAATAGCTTGAATTTTTAAATAATTTTTTATTTTTAAATTTTAAATGTAAAATGCAGTAGGGATCCTATTTTAACATTTTCTAAAGACATGAAACATCTTTTTGATGTCAATGGGATTTTTATTGGAATTCTAACAAATGTAGAAATTGCATCGTTTGCAAATATTGAAAGATTTCAAAGAAATATATATATATGTATATATATATATATATATATATATAATATATATATAATTTTCATCTCCTATTATAAATATGAAAATGTCGTTTTTTGCTCTGATAACTTTTGAATATATTTAGAAATTTTTTGTATTTACTACGTTTATACTAAAATCCTGAAATGTTAGTATATGGTACTTTAGTATGTCTACTATAATTGCAAATTTTAAAATTGATAATTTTTCTAACAAAATTTTACACAAATTAATAAAGTGTTAGAACATGTCGTTTTTTGCTCTGATAACTTTCGAATATATTTAGGAATTGTTTTTGTATATACTACGTTTATACTAGAATCCTGAAATTTCAGTATATGGTACTTTAGTATGTCTACTATATCAACAATTAATAATATCGATAAGTTTTCTAACAAAATTTAACACAAATTAATAAAGTGTTAAAACATGTAGTTTTTTGCTCTGGTCAGACTTTCGAATATATTTAGGAATTTTTTGTATTTACTACGTTTATACTAGATTCCTGAAATTGTAGTATATAATACTTTAGTATATCTACTATTATAATCAAAACCAAAGTGGATGAGTTTTCTAACAAAATTTCACACTAATTAATAATAAAGTGTTGGAAAATGTCGTTTTTGGTATGGTAGACTTTCGAATATATTTAGGAATTGTTTTGTATATACTACGTTTATACTAAAATCCAGAAATTTTAGTATATGGTACTTTAGTATATCTACTATTATATTAAAGACTAAATTGTTGACCTTTCTCACAAAATTTAACACAAATTAGCAAAGTATTGAAAAACAACGTTTTTCTCATAATCATTCGACTTAATGTATATATATATATATATATATATATATATATATATATATATATAAATCACATATTATAAATATGAAAAATTATTGAATAAACATTGGTTCATTTAGTTTATTTTTACAATCGTTTGCAAATATTGTTTTTGTACTTTTATACTTCGAATCATATTTATATTTACATATTGAATTTCATTATAAATTGTGAGCTTTCAGTCTATATTTTTTTACAAAAATATTTGTTTAAAAAAAAACAATATCAGTTTTGTGTATATATTAATACTTGTCTATCAACATTTACTGAATTTTATTATTTTTCTAATTTTCCATGTTCTTCATTCATGCTTTATTTAATTTATATTATATATATATATATTTTAATTTCATTTTTTTATATTATAAATATTGATCGACAAAAATAATTAAACACAAAATTCGCGTATAGTTTTCACATGATATTTGATATATTTATGATTACTGTATTAAATATAAATAAACAAAAAATTAATTTGTGGTGATTTATAAATTACACTTTTAGTATATAACAAAAATTAAACCTGTTTTTAAAATCTATTATAAATTGATATATATATAAATATATATAATATATATATATATATATATATATATTTGTATTATATTTTATGCAATTTTATGCAATAAACTAAATTTACTTGTATAATTTTATTATATAAACGTCAATTTAATCTTTATCATTTATTTTATATATTTATAATATATCATGTGTGTATATATTTTTATTTATTAAAAAATATGTCACCTTTAATATGTGAAATATTTTCACGCATATTTTTCCCAAAAAAATACGTAAAATGAATATTAATAGGACATTTGTATTCCTACTGCTTATACGTATATATACGTCATTTATTTCTTATGACAAATGTGTTTTCTTATTATTTTTTTCTGGCATATTTGTGGCCAAAAGATATATATATATATATATATATATATATATATATATATACTAGCATACCCAGCCACGCGCTGCTTCGGCTTTTTTTTTAATCCACTCGATTAAAATATGAATCCATTTAACTTTTTTTTTAAATTTAATATATTTGTAAAAATATTTTGAATTATTAATTATAATATTTAAATGAATGAGCACGTATATATGAGCAAGTTCGTATATAATAAATATTATTGAAATATTTAAGTAAATAAATTTTGTTAATCAATAAATATATTTTATCATACTTCTATATCTTGTATTGCCCTTTAAATTAAAATTCTATGGTATTTATATGAATTTATTTAAAAAATTTAATTATTTAAAACCATGCGATGAACAATATTTTTGACCAAACCCTCTTTGGCCAACACAAATAAATTGTTTACACAAATAAATTATATATGTATATATATAAATCCAAAACGTTGCATTAAAAAATTGAAATAAATATGACTAATTATTTATTTATACGTTTATTTTTACAAGATGGTTTTGCTAAATTCTTTAGTCCATTTATATAATTCAAAATCTCAAATAATACATATAAACCACAAAAATAATATATAATATAAAATAAATATCAATATAAATAAAAAATATAAATAGTAAACTTAAGAAATAAGAAAGAGAATAACGTAAGAAATTTCTTAATAAAGTTGAATATCTAGAAGAAAAAAAAAGTTGTTTTTCAACACTTGGCTAATTTGTGTAATATTTTGTTAGAAAACTTATCGATGTTAGTATTTGTTATCATAGTAGACATACTAAGGTATTATATACTGAAATTTCAAAATTCTAATATAAACGTAGTAGATACAATAAATTCCTAAATATATTCGAATGTTTAATTTTTGCAAAATTTTGTTAGAACATTTATAATTAATTTGCGTAAAATTTTGTTGAAAAACTTATAGATATTAATATTTGTAATCATAGTAGACATACTAAAGTATCGTATACTAAAATTTTAAGATTATAATATAAACGTAGAAGATACAATAAAATCCTAAATATATTAGAAAGTTTACCAGAGCAAAAACGACATTTTCTAACACTTTATTAATTTGTGTTAAATTTTGTTAGAACACTCATCGATTTTAGTATTTGTTATCATAGTAGACATTCTAAAGTATCATATACTAAAACTTTAGGATTCTAGTCTAAATGTAGTAGATACAATAAATTCCTAAATATATTCGAAAATATACCAGAGCAAAAACGACATGTTCTAACACTTTATTAATTTGTGTAAAATTTTGTTAGACAATTCATCCACTTTAGTCTTTATTATAATAGTAGATACGCTAAAGTACCATATACTAAAATTTCAAGATTCTAGTATAAACGTAGTAGATACAATAATTTCCTAAAAATATCTTGAAGTCTTCCAAAGAAAAAACGAGATGTTTTAACATTTTATTAATTTGTGTTAAATTTTGTTATAAAACTCATCCACTTTAGTTTTTATTATAATAGTAGATATACTAAAGTACCATATACCAAAATTTCAGAATTCTAGTATGAACGTAGTAAATATAATAAATTCCTAATTCCTAATATCTTAGTCTTCCAAATGTTCCAACGCATTATTAATTTATGTAAGATTTTGTTAGTAAACTAATCGATGTTAGTTATATATATATATATATATATATATATATATATATATATAATATTGAATAACAAATAAATATACAGTTTTCCCCATAACAATATTATTACAACACTTGTTTGAAAAGTCGAAGACTAAAACGACCCTAAAAAACACGACTTGTACACCCAAGGGACATATTTATGGATTTGTCCTTCGAGAAATGGTACGAAAGCAATTTTTTATACACTCCATAATACACATATATACACAGATATATATATAGAAATGTATTATACGTTGACATATGTCATTGTGACGAAGGTCCCATGTCTCTAATCCTTTTAAAGTGACCGATCGGTTTGACCAGAACACTCCACCGTACAAATTGTCTCATCAATTTTACGCCACTTTGTTCGGAAAACAAACAAAAACTCCGAAATCGAAAGTTAGAAAAGAAAATTTATAGTAAGGTGTATAATTTATATTATGAATATATAAAATTTTCTTTTAACTTTTAAAAATCGTTTGTGGCATTAAAAATATGCTCTAAAGTTGCATGTCAAAAATGGAGAATATTCAAGTACATTTTTTGTTCATATTAGGTTGTCAAATATCTCCCTTCCGCTTTTTTGCTCTTGGTTTATAATACAAAAAGGCGGAAGGGAGATATTTGACAACCTAATATAAATAATTTCTACATAAACTAGCTTTACTTATTCTGTTAATTCGAGTAATGATCGTCTTTTTAATCTGTGATTATATGTAGTATTGTACAGTTCGTTTGCTAAGACGTTAATCTATTTATATTTAGCGTCCATAATTTTAAAAATATTAGGTTGTCAAATATCTCCCTTCCGCCTTTTTGTATTATAAACCAAGAGCAAAAAAGCGGAAGGGAGATATTTGACAACCTTATATAATTTGCAGATCGTAAACTGTTTGTTTAATATAAATGATGTGTAAGACAAACTTGTTTAGTATTAAATAAAACACAGGTTTGTCTAATAAGCTTTTACAATACAGTAACTCGTTATACTTTAAAAATTATATTGAAAGTGCGTAATTGCAAAAATTGTTTATACGAATCAAAAAATAAATAGATAAACTGAACAAATGACCAATACGTGAAGTGCATCACTTTTAAATATTGCCGATAATTTTTAAACCATACATTTAATGTGAAAGGTGTATGAGGAAAATTAGTTTATAATAAAGAACATTTTTTTAAAATACAGAATTAAATTAAGTACATTTTTTTAGAATATAGTAATACTCTACATCAATTTGGTTTCCTCAAAATGAGCACTTTAACGTTAGTATACAATAAATTATTTAGCACAAGTACATTTATTTGTTGCAAAATTCATAACTTTTAAATTGTTTGTTGGATTTTAAAGGTTTGTATATTAAACCTGTGCAAAATTAAATTCTTGACAATTTTGTTGAATATTAAAACACTCTACAACCACTTCGTATAATAAAAAACTGTTAGAAATTAGTAAATATTTTGGTAAATGTTTAGCAAAAATTACCTAAAGCGACAAAGTGGAATTTAGTAAAATTTATATATAAATTTATTTGTGTTCATATATATATATATATATATATATATATATATATATGTGTGTGTGTGTGTGTGTGTGTGTGTGTACGTGTCTTTTATGATTGATTTCGTTCAAAATATATTTTTCATCTGGTAATCCTTGTCAAAAATAGGCAATTTGCTGCCTGAAATCTCTTCATTAGCGACAAAATCTTTTGTGCGTGAGTTTTTTGCGATTCGAGTGTCCGCAATTATTATTTTTTTATTACAAAAAATATAATTTGAATCGATATATATATATGTATATATATATATATATATATATATATATATATATATAGTATTTTGAATACAAATACTTGTTTTTATATAAATATGTTAACCACTCTTTAATGCCCAAAATAGTTAGAAAATATATTTTCCATTTAATCCTAATTTTAGAGTATATCGAGTTACTCTAGAGTATTTTGTTGTTCTCAAAGTGTGTAGATAATTAAATTTTGCATACATTTCATATATAATTCATTTAAATTAAACAAATAGTTTAGAAGTTATGATAAATATAATAAATAAATGTACAAGTTCCACACTCGTTGCACTAAAACATTTGTACCACGTTTAAATAAGGCTGCTCTCATTTATTGCAATTTTAGAGTATACCGAGTTACTCTAGAGCATTTTGTTATTTTAAAATATTGCAGATAATTGAATTTTGCACAAATTTCCTATATAATTCATTCCAATAGGACAAATATTCCAAAAGTTACGCCAAATATAATAAATGAATGTACAAGTTCAACCCACCCGTTGTACTAAAACATTTGTACCTCGTGTAAATAAAAACTCAAGTTTCTGTAGCAATTTTAGAGTATACCGAGTTACTCTAGAGCATTTTGTTATTTTAAAATATTGCAGATAATTGAATTTTGCACAAATTTGCTGTATATTATGTTCGAATCGGACAAGTAGTTTAGAAGTTATAATAAATAGAAGAAATAAACCTATGAGTAAGTTGAGGCCCCGTTGTAACTTGTACTACACTCAGATGTATTTTGTGATTTCAATTGTGATTTTGGAGTATTTTGTTGTTCTAAAAACTTGTAGACGATTTAATTTTGAACAAATTTGTCATATATTTTATATAGATCGGATAAATAGATTAAAAGTTATAAATAAATGCGCCAGTGGATTCGTACTCATTGTAGTGTACACTCAGGTATTTTATGGTTCCAATTGAAATTTTAAGGTATACATAGTTGCTCTAGGGCATTTTGTGGTTTCAGAAAGCAGTAGATAATTTAATTTTAAACATATTTGCCATATAATACATTCAGATTAGACAAATAGTTCAAAAGATGTACCAAATAAAATTAACAAGTACTCAGGTGAGCTGGAACCCCACACTGAACAATTATATTTTTGTGTGAATAAAAACTCCAGTTTCAATAGCAATTTTAAGGCATACCGAGTTGCTCTAGAGTATTTTGTTGTTCCAAAATGTTGTAGATAATTTAATTTTGCACAAATTTGCTGTATATTATGTTCGAATCGAACAAGTAGTTTAGAAGTTGGTATAAATCTAATAAAAAAAGTGCATGCGTGAGTCAAATTGGTAGTACACCCAGCATTTGCACCACGATTTAAATGCATTGTCAAGTTTCTATTGTAATTTTGGTGCATACCGAGTTGCTCTAGAGCATTTTGTTGTTCTAAAATATTGTAGATAATTTAATTTTGCACAAATTTACTATATATTTTATTAAAATTGCATAATTGCTTCAGAAGTTATTATGAATATAATACATGCACGTACTCTATCAAATTGGTAGTACACTTAGCATTTGCACCACGACTTAAATAAATTGTCAAGTTTCTATTGTAATTTTAGAGTATACCGAGTTGTTCTAGAGCATTTTCTTGTTCCAAAATGTTGTAGATAATTTAATTTTGCACAAATTTGCTGTATATCATGTTCAAATCAGACAAGTACTTTAGTATAAAAACTAATAAATAATTGCACGGGTGAGTCAACTTGGTGGCAGCGAGTGCCAAAAATGAAAAATTGCTAAAATTTCACTTACCGAGCATCTTCAAAACCCTCCTAGAACTTTGTCCATGTGCATTGGCACCTCTGCCATTCCTTCTCCGATTGGCACCACCACTGGCACCATTGGCACCCCTAACAACTTGTCCATTATTATTGCACCTGACCAAATTATCATTAACCACACCATCACCGGCACCAGAACTGGTTCTGTGTGCAGCCAAACCATTTTTGGCATAAATCCCTTTGTTTCTTCTATGCCTAATACTAATCTCCCTTTTCATCATACTGGAGGCCCTAAGTCTGCATCCAATTAGGGCATAAAGGACAGTGATCAGAGTCATGGGTGTCACGAAGAAAAGAAAGGTTGACAGTTCAAAGGAGTGTTCTAGGATGACCTTTTTGTATTGGCAAGTGTCCATGTCGTATTGCTGGACTATCCCGAATTGAAGGGCTTGTGGTAAGGCGAAGGACAAGGATATCAACCAGACTATAAGGATTAATTTGACTGCCCTGGATAATTTCGACATGGTGTGGGAGAGGAAAGGGTGACATATGGCAACGTATCTTTCGATTGTAAAAGCTGTTATTGTTAAAACTGTTGCATTTGCTGAAGTCTCTGCTGCCAAACCACGAATCACACAAAAAGCCTCGCCAAAGACGTAGGGATACCTTGACCTGTAAAAGACCAAAATTAGACTCTTAGGAAAATTAGGAAATAAGGAAATTTTTTTACTGTGCTCCAATTTGAATGAAATTTTGGTATTAGGTTCATCTTAACCTCAAGTTCAAAAGTGAAAACAATTCGGGTTCCGTCCGCGTTGCAACCCCTGAATAAACTAGTGGTGTATGGCATCGTGCCTTAAGGCAAATTGCCGGAACTTCTCGTACTGCAATGAAATATTCGAGAAATTTTAAACGTTTTCAAATATATTATTACAAATACTGTAACTTTCATTATTCTTGCTATCTCGTTATATCATAGCAAATCAAATGTAAATCATAAATAAATCAATTTATCTCCAGAACGTTAACAATCGTCATTTCATTTCGAATTCAATTAAAAAAAAAAAATAGTTGCCTAATTTACACAAAATTGAAAAAGTGCTCCGGTATAGTCACAGTCTAAACGCATTTGCAAACAATTCTGTGCGACATTTTCACTTATACTGTGCTTAGCTTGGCGGCATTTTCACATTTTTCTATAGTTTTTCTCACAAAATTGGATAAGTGTCCAGTATATAAACAGTCTAACGCACTTGTGTAAACATTTGTACCAGAGTGGCGCTTAGACTGTGCTTAGCCTGGGTGATTTTTTGAATTTTTAATCCAAAATTACACAAATATTTCATGGAAAATAGAAAAAGATGTAATAATTTATATTTATCCCCAAAGGCAATTGTTTTGTCAATACAGCAAAGAGTTTTTTAGATCATTCAAATCCGACGCTTAGTTCCCTCAAAAACTGTCATTTTTTGCACGTTTAGCTCTGTATCTACGAAATGGCGGGACCTGTCCTTGCTAAAAACTAACGAGCACATCTCCCTATAAATAGAAATCGAATGTTTTGTGAACCATTCAAATCGGTTGATCCGTGCGCCCGAAAACGTGACCGAAATGTAAGTTGCACGAAAATTTAAATTTTTTTGGGATATCCTAATTTGGCCCAAATACTAAATTAGGGACACAAATTATGAAATTATAGCCAAAATATATTTAAACTAAAAATCTTCTAATTAACTTCCCGTAGGGTAAGTTATTGTAATGGGCCGAAAATCGAAATTGAAAATTTTTGAGATGTGCTGATTAGTTTTTGGCAAAGGCAGGTCCAGCCGTTGCGGAGTTACGGAGCAAAGAGTGCAGAAAATACAAATCGAGTTTTTGAGTGAATGGAGCATCCGATTCTAATGATCTAAAAACATTCAATTAGTAATGATTGGGAGAAGTGGTTATTAGTTTTTGCAAAGGCAGGCCCAGCTAATTCGAAGACACGGAGCTAAATGTGTAAAAAATGGCAGTTTTTGAGAGAACTAAGTGTCCGATTTAAATGATTCAAAGAACTTTCTGCTTGTTTTAACAAAATAATTGCAAAAAAAAAATTTTGGTTCTAATTTTTTGTCTCAAAAAATATTTTTCTAATTTTGGATTAAAAATTGAAAAAATTACCCAGGCTAAGCACAGTCTAAGCGCCACTCTGGTGCAAATGTTTACCCAAGTGCATTTAGACTGTTTTTGTATTGAAGCACTTTTCCAATTTTGTGAAAACTATTAAAAAATGTGAAAATCCCATCAAGCTAAGCACAGTATAAGTGAAAATGTCGCACATAATTATTTGCAAATGCGTTTAGACTGTGAATATACGGGAGCACTTTTTCAATTTTGTGTAAATTAGGAAACTATTTTTTTTTTTAAATTGAATTCGAAATGAAATGACGATTGTTAATAAAAGGACATAAATTGATTTATTTATGATTTACATTTGATTTGCTCTCAGATATATCAAGATAGCAAAAATAATGAAAGTTACAGTATTTGTAATAATATATTTGAAAGCGTTTAAAATTTCTCGAATATTTCATTACGGTACGGGAAGTTCCAGCAATTTGCCTTAAGGCGCGTTGCCATACATCACTAGTTGACATTATTTTTGTTAGATGTATATTTTAGGAGATATTTTCCAAACAACGAAGAAAAACACCAAAAATATATGAATCTTTAGTTTAGCCAGTAACTTGAAAAGTATTAGTTTTTTTTGAATGAAAAACTATAAAAGACATGTTTTTCTTATAATTAGTTCTTCCATCGACGTTATTTTGAAAAAATTTAATTACACCACTAAAAAGTGATGTCATTCCTCCGGGAGTATAAATTGTTTTCACTTTTGAACTTGAGAGTAAGATGAACCTAATTCCAAAAATTTCATACAAATTGGAGCACAGTAAAAAAAAATCTTTATCATAAGTCTTTTTTCACTTACCAGATGTACCACATCTCCTGTGGCAACCCTGCCACAAGCAGTAGTAAATCAGACATGGCCAAACTGAACAAATAGTAGTTAGTGGCAGTGTGCATCGACTTGTTCCTGGATATAACAATACATGTACTGATATTACCAACTATACCAGTAATAAATATCATAAAATACACCACTGTCATTGGTACAACTATGTACAAAGGGTCACGTTTAGGGCCATAAAATTGTAGAAGTTCATCGGAAGGTAGATATTCTATGTTGGCAAAATTTGTGATGATAAATTCTGGTGTTTCCATGGAGTTGGTGATAGTTGAAGTTTTGTTGATGGTTGTGGTTAGGTTTTGGAATAGTGCGTCCATTTTTGTTGGTTTTAAGGGTTTTGGTGGTTTTGGAGGTTACATTATCAGTTTGTTTGATTTTTGGTGGTAGAGTATGTATTTTGGGCGAGGTTGTGGCAGATCAAGGGTCCTGCATTGTTGTTGTTTCTGGGCATTGATGTTTATCCAACCTGAAATTTTGAATTAAAATTTTGTTTAAAATTAATTAGGTCTAAATTCACAAGATATATTTCAAGTAGGGTTTGTCGGTTTTTGGCTAAAATTATGGAATTCGAAAACCGGTTTTTAGTGAAAAAAGTCGGTTTTCGCTGTATAAATGGAAAATGACAAATATAGCCAAATATAAAAGATAGATGAAAGCGTTTTGATTCTTGAAATCATATCGGTTCAATAGCATTTTGAATCTTATCAGGCTGCTATGGTTTCCAGAATGATTTTGTTCATATTAATTTAGATTTTTATACCAGTGTATACTCGTATATTAATTTCAATCAGTGTGACTTCTTCTTGGAGAAGTAACTTCCTCTACTCAAACTTAAAATAAGAGTTTTGAACCATAGAAGCCACAAATTAAAGAACAAAAAACTTAGAATTATTATATCAGGCTTTAAGAACAATTAAACATAATTTGGTCGCAAGTATGACAGTATTTTCTATTTCTGGGAATTTTGTGAGTAAACAAAGGACACATTTAAGTAGCAATTCGATAGACGTTCTCAATTTTTCTAGATCATATTTTATTAACGAAAAAACAATTAGAATGTTTAAAATTAATTAATTAAAATTGCTCAGAATAGAAATAAAATTTTAGCTTAATTGTTTTTAAAATTAAAATCGATATTAACAAGTATGTATCAACGTATCTAATATTTTTTTATTTTTTTTTTATTCAATGAATTTTTTTTATTTAAAAATGTATTATTTTTATTTATTCGAAAACTTCTTTAACTATCATAAAAATATTTTCATTCTTACATGTAAAAATGATGCATGAATAACGAATAATTATTTTCAAAGTTATTTAATTAAGATAAACTATTATTTTTTTGTTCTACTAATTAAAATTGAAATAATTTTGTTTACTATCTATAAAATTGAACAATAAATAAATTCAGTCAAATTCTGCTCTAAATTACACTAAATTTGCGGATAAATTACAGAATATTCGAGCAAAAATTTAATTTCTATATAAAATTCGAAAACCGGTTAAAACCGGTTTTTTAGTAAAATTAAAATTCGAAAACCGGTTTTCTGAAATGTCGGTTTTTGTATAAACCCTAATTTCAAGTATATTTTTGGGCCTAATTTAGTTTTTTGGTTCAACTTGGGATTTTTTGTTGACAATTTAGATTTCTGTCCAATTTAATTTTTTTCACTAGTTTAAAATCACATTTATATATTTTTAGGTCCAATTATAGATACTGTTTGGACCTATTATAAATATTTCTCAAATTTCTCGTGATTGAAATATATTAGTAAAAATTATATCCTTAATATCAAAAGGGTAAATTTTGTGTTATATAATTAAAAAAATAGCATCATTCATTTAATTTATGAAATTTCAAAATGTAATTCACCTAGATTATAAAAAAATATGTAAAATTTATATGCATTTTTATTTATTTTATTTATTTAGTTTCACCCTATGTAACTGAAAATGGGCGGTTCCATATGAAATTTTTGAGTTATTTGACAAAAACCGAAAAAATAACCCAAATTTTCCATTTATCTATCAATTTTTCTATCAATGTTTGTTTGTATTCAATTTAAATTATTTTTGAATTTTCTTAGGATTGTTTTCCAAATTAAATATTTTTCTAGCCCCAAAATATTCAGAACTAATTTAGATTTTCTTAACCAACTTTGTGGGCCAAATTATCAAATCATTTTAAGTTTATTTTAAACAAAATACCAGTCCAATATCATTATTTTATTTAATCAACTTGTATTGATTTCAAAACTAATTTGGATTATTTTTAGAACCAATTTGGATTCGGGCCTTTTTGAATTTTTGGGGCCCGACTATATATTTGACACCACTTTGTGTATTTTTATTCAGAAATTTTCGTACAACTTCTATATTTTTAATATTCAATAATTTAATATTTCGATATTTTGGGCCCAATTTGGATTTTTTAGGTCGACTTCAATTTTCTTTGACCCAATTATTAATTAAAAATTACCTTGGAAATATTTGTTTTAAATAAAAATGATTTTTATACATATTTAAAATTATTTTAATTCTAGAAAGAACTTTTTTAGAACACTTTGAATTCAATACAATTTTTACATCATGGATTTTATAATTTTTTCTTACGTAAATTAATTAATACTTTTTAAACATTATTGTATATTAAAATATATATATATATATATATATATATATATATATATATACAAGGTCTGTTCAAAAAGTACCCGGAATTTTCGTTTTTTCAAAAAAATATTTATTTATTCGTCTACATTAATGTGGTCCCCTTCAAAGTAGTCCCCCCCAGATATAATACACTTATGCCAGCGTTTTTTCCAATTTTCGAAGCACCCTTGATATTCACTTTTTGATATGTCCTTGAGCACTCTCGGCGATTTTCTTCAATCGAGGAAAACCGCCGTCCTTTCATGGGTCTCTTCAACTTTGGGAATAGGAAAAAGTCACACGGAGCCATATCTGGTGAATTTTTGCACTTTGCAACACTTTATTTCATTTTTTACGCAAAATTTAATACAAATTCTTTGACTTTTTCAATTCTTCCATTGTAAAAATCGCCGAGCTCAGAAAAACACGTCGAACCTTAGCGACTACCACAGACAAAGTAAACAGTGAATATAGCTGAAAATTTCATCATACTTTAGGGGCATGTATACCAACACAATAAAAAAAAAATTTTGACAATCAGACACTCCAGACCCGCGAAATTTAATTATTAGTAATTCCGGGTACTTTTTGAACACACCTCGTATATATATATATATATATATATATATATAATATCAATAATAAGTTTTATATAATTTTGTAAAAATTGCAATAAAATATCAACAAACCCAAAATTACTTCACTATCATTTTACCACAATAAAGTTTAAAATCGATTTTTACTACAAAGGCTTCATTTTCTTCTTTTGAAAAACATCTAATACTACTTCTTTTGTAATATATACATATATATATATATATATATATATATACGTACAAGTTTCTATAGAAGTCCTCAACCACATTAATCGAATGCTACATCTGAAAAGAAGAGAAATAAGTTAATTTTCTACTTGAAATAGAATTTTCTCCAAACATAAAATAAACTACTAGAAAAGTTGAAAATGCTCTTTGAGAATTTATAAAAAGGTAAAGGAAATATTTAGAAATAAAATTATGTGAATAGAGGATTCAAATTTAATAAAAAAACTATTACAGAAAAAAATTAAATGAGGAATATTTACATTATTTTTTGTACAAAAATATTTTTAAGTAAACCGTGGAGATTGAGAGAAAAATCTTTTTTTTGTATCAAAGTATTTATTATGTAAGAATTTAATAATCTGTAGATATTTTTAACTTTATGAAATTCTTCAAAAAGTTTTATTAGGACAAAATTAATTATGAGCCAGAAGTCGCGATTTGTGAAAAAAAAAAGTTTTTAAGAATTAATTAAAGCAAAAATATCTTGATACATTCTTCGAGAAAAGTTTTAACGATTATTAACATAATATTTAAAATTCAGTAGTGGGAGTTAATTTTGATACAAGAGTTATAAATTTATAAAGTCTAAAACCGTTTAGAATAAACTAAGAAATTATTTTTGTATTAATAAAATTATACAAACAGAATTTATTTTGAAAGAATTAATTCCAGTTAATTTTTTGTGGAGAACAAAATATTTGTTTTCGAAATATTTTCAAATATTTTTTGAGGTGAAAATCAATTAATTAAGTTAGAAACTTATTTGGAAAATGCACAAAATAATTTTATTTATTTAAACATTATGTACTATGAATTTTGTTTATTATTAATACTAAGAAATTATCTATTAATACTATAAAAAAAAAAAAATTAATAAAAATTTATTACTATTACTTGTATTATTCATTAAAAATAACTAAAAATGTGTGTATTTTTTAACCTAAAGTTTAAAATTTGGCAAAGTAGAGTAAATTTTATAATAGAAATAAATTTTGCATTTTTTTTTATAATTTAGGTGAATTATATTTTAAAATTTCATAAATTAAATGAATGATGTTATTTAATATTATTTGTGTAAAACAAATTTATATATTCTTAGACATTAAGAATTTATCCATTTTCTTTTTATTAATTAAATACTATAAAGAAGATTATTTAATCTTTTTTATAAATAAATATAAATCTGTTCATTTTCTAACCTGGAGTTCATAATTTTGCAAAATTATATTAAATCCATAAATAAAATAAATTTTACATAATTTAGGTAAATTCAATTTACAAAATTAAATAACTAATGCTATTTTTTATTTGTGCAAAACTAATTTAAATTTATTATATTTAAAATATTGAATTTATTTAGACATTAGGAATTTATCTTTTTTTTATTAATTAAATACTATAAAAATTTGTTCAATCATTTTTTTTTAAATGAATATAAGTCTGTTTATTTTTTACCCTGGAGTTCTAAATTTTGCAAAATTAGAATGAATTTGATAATAGAAATGAATTTTACATATTTTTTTATAATTTAGGTAAATTCAATTTGCAGAATTAAATAACTAATGCCATTTTTAATCATATGAAACAAATTTAAATTTATTAAATTCAAAATATTAATTTTTTAGGCATTACGAATTTATCAATTTTATTTATTAATTAAATACTATAAAACATTTTATTCAATCTTTTTTTTAAAAAAAATGAATATAAATATGTTTACTTTTTAACCTAAAGTTTAAATTTTGGCAAAATTCTCAGTAAATTCATTAATAAGTATAAATGTTACATATTTTTTATAATTTAGGTAAATTGAATTTGCAAAATTAAATAACTAATTCTATTTTTTAATTGTGTAAAACAAATTTAAATTTAATAAATTTAAATTATTAAATTTATTTAGACATTACGAATTTATATTAAATTTAAATTATATATTCATTTTTTTTATTAATTAAATGCTATAAAGAAATTTATTCAATCAATTTTTTTAACATAAATATTAATCTGTTTATTTTTTATCCTGGAGTTCGAAATTTTGCAAAATTATAGTAAATTTGATAATAGATATAAATTTTACATACTTTTTATAATTTATGTAAATTCAATTTGCAGAATTAAATAACTAATGCTATTTCTTAATAATATAAAACAAATTTAAATTTAATAAATTTAAAATATTAAATCTATTTAGTCATTAAGAATTTATCAAATAAAATTTTATTAATTTAATTAAATACTATAAAGAAACTTATTCAATCAATTTTTTTTAAAAATAAATATAAATCTGTTTACTTTTTACCCTGGAGTTCTAAATTTTGCAAAATTATAATAATCTATAAATAAAAATAAATTTTGCATACTTTTTTATAATTTAGGTAAAGTCAAATTGCAGAATTAAATAACTAATGTTATTTTTTAATTATATAAAACAAATTTAAATTTAATGAATTTAAATTATTAAATTTATTTAGACATTACGAATTTATCAAATTTTTTATTATTAATTAAATACTTCAAGAAATTTATTCAATTTTTTAAAAATAAATATAAATCTGTTTACTTTTTATCCTGGAGTTTAAAGTTATACAAAATTAGAATAAATAAAATAATAAAAATAAAATTTACAAACTTTTTTAGAATTTATGTTATTTGAATTTGAAAAATTAAATAACTAATGCTATTTCTTAATTATATAAAATTAAATTAAATTTATTAAATCAAAAATATTAAATTTATCTAAGCATTACGAATTTATCTGATTTTTTATTAATATATATTAAAATTATTATATAAAATATAGTAAAGAAATTTATTGAGTTATTTAAAATTCATTAAAAATAAATATAAATTTGTGTTATTTTTGACCAGGAGTTAAAAATTATGCAAAATTAGAGTAAATTTGATAATAGAAATAAATTTTAAATATTTTTCTATAATTTAGGTAAACTAAATTCAAAAAACTAAAAAACTAAAAAACTGATGTTAATTTTTTTTTAATCATCAAAAACAAAATTAAACTTTTCATTATTGGAGATAAAACTTTACTAATATAATATTTTAATTACTAAAAAATTAATATTGGAAGCAAATCTGTTGTTTAACTTCATTATATTAAACCTAAATAATCCAATTGATTGAATTTTAATTAATTATTTTAATTAACAAAGCAAAATATTTTTACACGTTTTTGTGCGAGAAAATAATTAAATGAGAAAAATCATTTCTAGATAGAAAATTGGAAAAAATAAAAATAATGAAGGTGTAAGGAAAATATTAGAGAGAATTATCTGATTGAGATTTTCTCTCTCATAATAAACATCTAGAATATATATATATATATATATATTATATATATAT
>NW_020539727.1:23190665-23206962 GCF_003426905.1 Ctenocephalides felis
AAAGCTCACAATTTATAATGAAATTCAATATGTAAATATAAATATGATTCGAAGTATAAAAGTACAAAAACAATATTTGCAAACGATTGTAAAAATAAACTAAATGAACAATGTTTATGTACAATAATTTTTCATATTTATAATATGTGATTTCTATAATATATATATATATATATATATATATATATTATATATATACATTAAGTCGAATGATTATGAGAAAACGTTGTTTTTCAATACTTGCTAATTTGTGTTAAATTTTGTGAGAAAGGTCAACAATTTAGTCTTTAAATAATAGTAGATATACTAAAGTCCATATACTAAAATTTCTGGATTTTATTTTATAAAACGTAGTATATACAAAACAATTCCTAAATATATTCGAAAGTCTACATACCAAAAACGACATTTTCCAACACTTTATTATTAATTAGTGTGAAATTTTGTTAGAAAACTCATCCACTTTGGTTTTGATTATAATAGTAGATATACTAAAGTATTATATACTACAATTTCAGGAATCTAGTATAAACGTAGTAAATACAAAAAATTCCTAAATATTTCGAAAGTCTGACCAGAGCAAAAAACTACATGTTTTAACACTTATTAATTTGTGTTAAATTTTGTTAGAAAACTTATCGATTATATAATTGTTGATATAGTAGACATACTAAAGTACCATATACTGAAATTTCAGGATTCTAGTATAACGTAGTATATACAAAACAATTCCTAAATATATTCGAAAGTTATCAGAGCAAAAAACGACATGTTCTAACACTTTATTAATTTGTGTAAAATTTGTTAGAAAAATTATCAATTTTAAAATTTGCAATTATAGTAGACATACTAAAGTACCATATACTAACATTTCAGGATTTTAGTATAAACGTAGTAAATACAAAAAATTCTAAATATATTCAAAAGTTATCAGAGCAAAAAACGACATTTTCATATTTATAATAGGAGATGAAAATTATAATATTATATATATATATATAATATATATATATATATACATATATTATATATTTCTTTAAATCTTTCAATATTGCAAACGAATGCAATTTCTAACTTTGTTAGAATTCCAATAAAAATCCCATTGACATCAAAAAGATGTTTCATGTCTTTAGAAAATGTTTAAAATAGGATCCCTACTGCATTTTACATTTAAAATTTAAAAATAAAAAAATATTTAAAAATTCAAGCTATTATGATTTATTAATTATTGTTACTTCTACGAATACTTGAAAATTTATTGCAAATGAAAAATATCATTTTTTTTGTATATACAATAATCGAGAACTATCCTATTTATTAGATATTTTTTCTAGATTAAATTTTTGATAAATTGTTAATATTCATTTAAAAAGTTGTGATGAAAAACTAGTAAAAAATAATATTTAAATTACTACATTACAGAACTAGTAATTTAATTTAAAATAATTTATTTTACATGAAGAAATTTAGCGCTTTGATATAAAAATTTAACGTAAAGAATTTTTATTTGCAAATAAAATAAATTTAGAATTTTAATTTATATATATTATATATATATATATAATATCTAAAAAATATTTTATTTAAAGCTCTCCAACTATAAAACTATCTACGCCAAAGTATGGAGAAAACAAAACTTCATAAAATTTCATCGACGACATTTCTCAAAAATAATGAGCAAAAAATCTATAAAACGACTATTGAAAGATGCATTTGTGCATATAAAATTCCGAGAAATATCAGGAACAAACGTTATTTCTATTGGCAAGTTGCTATAATAAAATACAATGTGTAAATGAAAGTTATTCTGTCTAACAACAAAGTTTTTTCTGATATTTTTTTGAGAATGTGTTGTAACATATAGAGAAATTTTAAGATATATATATATATATATATATATATATATATATATATATATATATATATTAGGGTGGTCCTTAAAATGGTCATTTTCGAATTTCCTTGCTCCCAGGGGCTCAAATGGTTCCATATTGATAAAAAACAATTCTCTGAAAGTTTCAGCTCTTAATATTAACGTTTAGATAGAGCGCAATTCAATCAAAGTTTGTATGGAAAGAGCATGAAAAAAATTTGAAGATTTAAAAAAATGTTTTAGGTATAACTTAGCGGCAAATGAATGAGTTTTATTTATTCATTTGTTTGCTAAATTACATCTAAAAAACATTTTTAAAATTTTTGGAAATTTTCCATGCAATTTCATACAAAACTTTGATTGGATTGCGCTCTATCTAAACGTTAATATTAAGAGTTAAAACTTTCAGAGGATTGTTTTTTATCAATTGGAACCATTTGAGCCCCTGGGAGCAAGGAAATTCGAAAATGACCATTATAAGGACCACCCTAATATATATATATATATATATATATATTACCTCTGGGTTTTCTTTCCCAAATATTTGTATGTGATATTATGCAAACATCAGAAGAAATTGAAAATATACAAGACGCACTTCTTAGAGAATTTTCGGTGCGAATTTCCTTATTTATTCAACAAGAAAGAAAAATAAAGTGTCAAAACAAAAAAAATGTCAAAAACACAATTTTTGAATGATATGGGTAGTAGAAACAGATTTGCTTTAATATTTAATGTGAAAGAAAGTGAACTTATGTTTATTTCTACAATAAGTAGCCTATATTGTTGAAATGCTTATTTTAGAATGTGCATTTTGTACAAAATAATTTTATTCTTCTAAAATATTGTGTTGATATAATAGTATATTTGCAAGATGTATGCTAAATTAAATTGTTTAAATATTGTCTAACATTATAGACTCTAAAACAACTCGCTATACTCAAAAATTGCAATAAAAAATGAAATTGTTTTCTACCTTACATAGTATGTGTGAAGGTACATGTACGATGTTAGTATAGGTACATTTTTTTGCAAAATATTTTCTAACTTCTAAAATACTGTTCTAAATTAACTAGTGTATTTTAAAGGTGTATTTTAAATTGAATAGTTTAAATTATTGTCTAACATTATACAGCCCTAAAACAACTCGGTATACTCAAAAATTGGCAGAGAAAATTGCAATAGAAAATGATAATGTTCTCCAAATTACATACTAATGCATAAAGGTACTTGTAGACTATGTTCGTGAAGGTACAATTTTTCTGCAAAATATTCATATCTTTTAAAATACTGTTGCAAAATAACTAGTATGTTTGCAAGATGTATGCAAAATTAAACAGTTTAAAATATTGTCTAACATTATGGTTCTTAGAACAAGTCGGTATACTCAAAAATTGGCAGAGAAAATATTTTTTTTTTTTTTTTGATATGAGGTACTTGTAGACGAGGCTTGTATAGGTACATTTCTTGCAAAATATTTTCTAAAATACTGTTCTAAAGCAACTAGTGTATTTTAAAGATATATTTTAAATTAAATAGTTTTATAGGACTCTAGAACAACTCGGTATACTCAAAAATTGCCAGAGAAAATAAAAATGCTTTTTTGATACAAGGTACTTATAGACGATGTTACTATATGTACATTTTTTTGCAAAATAATTTCTAACTTCTAAAATACTGTTCCAAAATATTTAGTATATTAGCAAGATTTATGCTAAATTAAATTGTTTAAATATAATCTAACATTATAGAACTCTAAAATAAATCGGTATACTCAAAAATTGCCAGAGAAAATGAAAATTTTTTTTTTGATACACAAGGTACTTGTAGACGATGTTACTATAGGTACATTTTTTTTGTAAAATAATTTCTAACTTCTAAAATACTGTACTAAATTAACAAGTATATAGGAAGATTTATGCTAAATTATATTGTTTAAATTATTGTTCAACATTATACAACTCTAAAACCACTCGGTTTACTCAAAAATTGCAAAAAAAAAATAAAAATGTTCTCTACGATACAAACTATGCATAAAGATAATCGTAGACGTTGTTCGTGGAGGTACACATTTTTTTAAAATATTTTCTAACTCCTAAAATACTGTTCCAAAATAAATAGTATATTTGCAAGATGTATGCTAAATTAATAGTTTAAAATATTGTCTAACATTATACAACCCTAAACCAACTCTGTATACTCAAAAATTAATATAGAACATTACAATATTATCATTACAATGTGGTTAATTACTACAAAGCCACTAAATTTTCATCTCTGATCTCTCAAATGTATTTCGATTTTAGTCCTGCTAATAAAATGGGTATTTGCCAATAGGCCTTTCATGTGGCAAATGTTAGGCTTAGGCCAAACTATTATATTTGACATTATGATGAATAGAAAGGGCTTCGGAATTGAATTTATCAAAGACTTGACAGAGAAACATAATTGTAATGATCGGATTCGAAGGGATTTGGGAATTAATTTGAGTGGATTTTGTATGTATACATATATATATATATATATATATATATATAATGTTTGGAACTGAATTGCTTTCGTTTTTTTTGAATAAAAGTCCGGGGAGCCAAAGAAAATGAATCTATTCTATTCAGAATAAAAGTCTGGTCTGGTTTATTATTATTAGTTGCAAAAAATAAAATTTACTAAGAAACTTTTAAACAAAATTAAAATATATCTATCTATATATATATATAAATCTCTTGTCACGATGTTGGTTCGCGATGGACGCCCAAACTACTGGACCGATTTTAAATTTTATTGGCTCATCGTGTGCATACATATCCAACTTAGGTTATAGGAAATATTGAAAAGTAAATTTGAAATATAAATATATAATTTTTATAAATTTCTAAAAATTTTGACAGAAAATGACCAAAAAAAAAAACACTAAAATGACAAATGTCAAAATTTAAGGAAATTTCGATATATAATTTTTGAAAAAAAAATTTGACATTTCAAAAAATAAAATTCATTTTCATTCATTCATTCATTCATTTAAATCCAAATTTTATGAAAAACTTTATTCAAAATCACTGTTTATAGTTTTAAATCTATTTAAAAATCAAAGCTTAAAAATTTGAATAAATGTTGACATATAAAAAAATTAAATGTCATTTGTCAATATCTATGAAAATAATTATGTAAATAGATTTACGATTTAGATTTAATTGATTAGCTTACCAAATTATTTCGGAAACCAAAACTTCATCAAAACATTATATTCAGAGACCACAATAAAAAAGCGGCATATTGAATTTAAATTTAATCATAAACAAAATTTTGACATTTCACAAAAAAATGTTTAACGACTTACTTCATAAGAAGCAAATAAATTAATTATTCCAAGTTATGTTATAGGCAATATTGCCAAACAAAACATTATTGTAAAATAAATATTATCATTAATTTTGGACCAAGAAGGAAATATTTTGACATTTATAAATTTAGTGCATATTGGATATATGAAATTGACATTTACTATTTTTCAATTAAATGCAAATGTAAAAAATCAAATATTTATATAAGAAATTGTATATTTAGATAAAGATAGATACTGCGTTGATTTAGACTAAAACTTAATTTATTCTTTAAATAAAAAAAAATGACAAACAAAATTAAAATAAACAAACACTATGATGCGTTGGAATTATTTATCGGAGTGTAAAGAAATTTGTGTAATTAAAATTTAATATTATTATTAATATATCAATCAAGATATATTTTACAGGAAATTGTTACCTCTTAATGGAATAGTACAATCGGAGGGTATCATTATCACTAAATATTATATCATATTATATTAAATTTCGACCGAAAAGAAAATATTTTGACAGTTATAATTAATTTGAAATAAAATGCAAGTGTCAAAAATCAGATCTTTATGTAAAAAAATATTTATTTCCACAATATTCCTGTGTTGATTTAGCCAAACTCATGAATTTAACAAATATGTAATTATTCATTGATGACTTAAAATAATTATTAATTTATTAACAAATAAATAATATTTGAAAAAAATTTTTATTGACATGACAAAAGTATAATAAACAAAAAACTATGATGCGAGTGAATTAATTTTTGAAGTATGAAATGTCAAATAATTTTGAAAATTATAACAAGTTTTTAACTATTTGTCAAAGAATCAGAGCCCAAATCTATTAAATATTTGATTTCTGGCACTTTTATTAATTTTTTATCAATTTAGGCATATTTTTTATGGCAAAACGACGTTTGCCGGGTTAGCTAGTATATATATATGTAATGTTTAGAAATGAATTGCTTTCGTTTTTTGAATAAAAGTCCGGTGGAGCCAAAGAAAATGAATCTATTCAGAATAAAAGTCTAGTCTGGTTTATTACTACAAGTTGCAAAAAATAAAATTTACTGAGAAACTTTTGAACAAAATTTAAAAAAATATATAAACAACATATAGTTAGTGTACAAACATATAGTAAAATTTGCTTTATGTAAATTCGTCAGATAAATTATTTAAAAAATAAACTTTTCCATAGACTTTTTCTATTTTGTTTTACGAATGTTTGGGTGTTATTTATTTGATTTGTTTCGATGTTTTTTATTTTATTTGCCATCAGAAAGTAATGTTGGTTGTTCTTATGTTTTTTCTGTTTCTTTTCGGTACATTAATTTTGTGTTTTTCATCACAGTTTTACGGCTTTTCCTTTTATACGAGTCTAAGGGAAAATTGGAAAACTGAATTTTTACGGTGGAGACGTAGAAGGAAAATATTTCGATATTTAGAAATATATATATATATATATATATATATATATATATAATAGTTTAATAGCTCCTTGTATTTTATCCTTTACGTTTTGCAGCTTTTACAAGATTATTTCATAAAATGTGATGCAATTTATTTTGAATAGTGTCGCCTTTTATACTAATGTAAAAGTGTCTAGATTAATTTGCTAAATGCAAGCAAAATGATGCAAAATGTACGAGAAATAACTAAATCCTCTTTTCTATACGTTTTTGCTTTAGTGCTTCTTGACAATGAGGATTTTATCCTTTTATGTAGGAGGATTTGTAGATAGAATTTTATATAGATTAAATATTTATATATATATATATATATATATATATATATATAATATATATATATACGAATAAAATTCTCTAGATATTTTTAGAACATAATAAAACCTTCAAACTACTCTAAAGTAATTTAGTAAGCACTTATTTACATTATCGTCGAGTCAAATAATGATCTGTACAACTTGTGATATTTTATTAAATATCTCAAGAAATAATCGAGGTACATATAGATAATCTTAACCAATGTTTTAGATAATAAAATTATCTAAATATTTTCAAAATATTATGTAGACCTATCTGCCACCGTAATTGAGTTACAATTTTTTAAAAAAGTTATTTTCATTCCGAGTCCAATTTTCACAATTTATTAAATATCTCCGTAAATAGTCGAGGTACATGAAGATAATCTTAGCAAATGTTTTAGATAATAAAATTATCTAAATATTTTCAAAATATTATGTAGACCTATCTGCCACCGTAATTGAGTTACAATTTTTTAAAAAAGTTATTTTTATTCCGAGTCCAATTTTCATAGTTTATTAAATATCTTCAAAAATAGTCGAGGTACATGAAGATAATCTTAGCAAATGTTTTAGATAATAAAATTATCTGAATATTTTCAAAATATTATGTAGACCTATCTGCCACCGTAATTGAGTTACAATTTTTTAAAAAAGTTATTTTTATTCCGAGTCCAATTTTCATAGTTTATTAAATATCTTCAAAAATAGTCGAGGTACATGAAGATAATCTTAGCAAATGATTTAGATAATAAAATTATCTGAATATTTTCAAAATATTATGTAGACCTATCTGTCACTGTAATGAATTGAATTACAATTTTTTCAAACAAATAGGTCTACAAATATTATGTAGTTGTTGTTATCATTATTATCATTTGAGTTATGTAAATAAAAGCGGTACAAACTTTCACACTTTATAAAATATCTCAAGAACTAATAAAGTTAACAAAAACATCATTAAGATAATTTGTAGCTAATAAAATTTACAAAATATTTCTAGAATACAAAATAAACATATGTCATCACCATCGTGGTGCAAAAACTGCTTTTACCCAGAATCCTCATAAATGCAAATTTATACTATAAAGTGAAAATTATAACACTGATCAAATATCTCTAAAAATTATGAAGCTAGAAAAAAATGTTCAAAGCAAATATTAAAAGTAATAAAATTTACAAAAACTTTCTAGAACATTATGTAGATCCATTTATAAAAATTTTACAATTCTATTTCAACTGTGTATTTTTTAAAATAGTACTCAAATCTGAACCTTTTGCTTGATTTTTGAAAATACTTGAGGGATTGATAATGAAGACTAGAGACATTGGTCTATGGAATTTTTTATAACTTTTAAAATATGAGTGATAACTAAATACTGTAAAAGGCAAATTTATTTAAAATTAAATAATCTACATTATTGTCTAATATAATATTATTGTCTACCAACAAAATGCTCTACAACAACTCGGTATACTTTAAAATAGCACTCAAAACTAAACCTTTTGCTTGATTTTTGAAAATACTTGAGGGATAATGAAGACTAGAGACATGTCTACGGAATTTTTCATAACTTTTAAAATATGAGTGGTAACTAAATACTGTAAAAGACAAATTTATTTAGAATTGAATAATGTACAATATTGTCTAATATCAAAAAGTTCTACAACAACTATGTATGCTTTAAAATAGCACTCAAACCTAAACCTTTTGCTTGATTTTTGAAAATAGTTGAGGGATTGGTAATGAAGACTAGAGACATTTGTCTACGGGAATTTTTTATAACTTTTAAAATATGAGTGGGAACTAAATACTGGAAAAGGAAAATTTATTTGAAATTAAATAATGTACAATATTGGCTAACATCAAAATGTTCTATAACAACTCTGTATACTTTAAAATAGCACTCAAACCTAAACCTTTTACTTGATTTTTGAAAATACTAGAATTGAAAATGATAATTGACTAGAGACATTTGTCAAAAATAGTCGAGCTAGAAAAAAATGTTCAAAGCAAATATTATAGGTAAAAAAAATTACAAAAACTTTCTAGAACATTATGTAGACTTATTTATAAAAATTCTACAATTCCATTGCAATTTTCCCGGACAGCAAAAAATAAAATCTCTTTATCCATCCGCCTGTTTTTTTTACAACTCCTACGCACAATTTGACGCATTTCATTGACATTTATCTCTCGCATTTCGGCAGCAAAAACTTATACGATTTTGCGTTAAAACCAACAACGTCATTTGTAAATGGCAGCAACAAAAAGCTGTCGTAAATAGAGTCAGGAAATAATAGTTAAAATGGATTTTGTTTACGAACGACATCTAAGTATCTAGTAATCATTAGAGGACGATTTTAGCACCTTAGTAAAAAAATATTAGATAAAATGGATTTTTTTAAGTAAAACTTCTTAGACGCGACTAGGTGTAAATCCGTACAAATGCAACGGAAGTGCGTTACGGCAGATAAGACAAGAGTCGAGTGCCAAAGATTCGTCATTCGCTCTCGATGATATCATTTCTATACGGGTCGATTGTGATTAGTCGTCGAGTGTGTGAATAGAGATCTGTCGTTGTATGCGTAACGGTATCAACAAGGAAATCGACATAGATAGATAAATAAACATTTTAAAGTTACATTGTTGTACAAATCTTGATTTAATGAAATATGCCTAAATCAAAATAATATTTTACCCTGTTCTTTAAAAATAATAAAACAAATTAAACATTTGTGCCGTGTACTAAACGTAAGTTTATTGATTAGAAATTATTTCTATATTATTCGTAGCTTATATAAATTTTTGAAGCTATTAAAATGTAAAATATTTTTTAGACAAGACTGATATTACAGCACTTCAAAAAATGAGATTATATCGCCAGCGAAAAAGTAAAAAAATATGAGCAGTCGATGAATGTATGTTAATTTTAATTACATGAAGTTCTTCAAACACAAATATTATATAACAATGAGTGAAATTGTGAAAATAATATTTGTTTTGGGCGTTGTTTAACATAATTCGTGAATATTTAGTGTAATTAAAGTGTGAACGAATATTATAGAATTTATTAATCAGCAATTACTTCATTTCTCTAATAAAGGTTCATTTGTAAATGCTAATTACAACGACAAACCGATCATGTCATATTTGAAAACAAGATATAATCTACTAAAATTTAGTATAGATTATTATGTACACTTGCACATTGAAATTTTGAATAAAAATAGTCGAAACACAAACTAGAGTATTTTGATAATTAGCAATAAGTGGATTTGGGACAGTTTTTCACATTTTCTTAAATTCCATGGAAACACGTCTAGACACTTTAATTTGCGTACATTGGATAAAAAGTAGATAAAATTTACCAAAATTTAGTTTAAATTAATTTATACACTTGCATATTGAAATTTTGAATAAAACTTGCCAAAACGCAGAGTTGAGTATTTTGATAATTAGCAATAAGTGGATTGGGGACATTTTATTACATTTGTTAAATCACATAAAAATTTTATTCTAGACTATTTGATTTGTTTACATTGGAAAAAAGTAGATAAAATTTACTAAGGATTTGGTATAAATTGTTATATACACTTAGATATTGATATTATGAGTAAAACTAGTCGGAACACTAACTTGAGTTAAATATAACATAAACATGTTTCTATTGAAAAATATAATTAAATATAATTTTGTTTTTTTAATTACAATCTAACAAATATTTGAAAGGGAATTTTATCTAAATAGCTAAATCTTATTTCATATTGACAAAGTATATTATTTACAAGTGCTCATGCAACTTGCTTGACTTTAATTGCATTATTGTTTTTAAATATTATACATATTTTTAATGCTATTATAGATATATAATTTATAATTTATCATTATAAAAATGTCTATAATGATTGACGACTATAATAAATGTGTGCATCACGAATGTTATCATATTACTAATAAACATCATTCAAAATTGTTTTAGGATGTATTTATTTTTACTTAAATGCCATCTTGTACAGTAGCAAATAAGTTTTACTTCAATCGCGTGTGAACCTTACGCGCACTCTTTTTTTATTATTAACATGTATGATTACAATACAAGTAGACTTTTAGATAATTTTCGGAGAATTTGTGTAGGTTAATTTTCATGGTGTTTCATCTATTTTCTGTGGAAATGAAAGTTAATCTGCTAGAGGCGAAATAATCAAGTGGAAAAGCAGCAAATTGGTAAACATTACTTGTGGGAAAACTTGAGACGAGCTTTTCCAAGGAATTCCAAAAGATGGGATGATCCTTTCGAAGAAGAAAATTAAGTGGGATGTGTTTTCATACATTTAAGTCGAGAGGATAATCAACAATTAGAATTGCAGATATTTTACATGTATATATATATATATATATATATATATATATATAATTAGATTTTTCTGTTCGACGTTGAGACATATCTTAAATAGTGACTTTCAGCCAGTCGTCGAAATAAAAGAAACAAATACAAATTTTTATTTATAATATACGTTTCGACACGATTAGTTTACAGTATCTACAAAATATTTACAAAGTTTTTAAAATAAACTTTTTAACTCTCCGTAGGGTAAGTTATTGTAATGGGCCGATAATCGGAATTGAAAATTATTACATTTCTCGACGTTTTGAAGGTTTCTGAAGGTTTTGGCATACCTCAGAAAAAATTGATGTGTGTGTGTGTGTGTATGTATGTATGGATACAAATTTTCAGTCACGTTTTCGGGCGCACGAATCAACCGATTTGAATGGTTCAAAAAACATTCGATTCCTATCGATAGGGAAAAGAGCTGATTAGTTTTGGCAAAGGCAGGTCCAGCCGTTTTGTAGATACGGAGCAAAGAGTGCAGAAAATAGAAATCGAGTTTTTGAGAGAACGGAGCATTCGATTTGAATGATCTAAAAAACATTCAATTAGTAATGATTGGGAGAAGTGGTTATTAGTTTTTCGCAAAGGCAGGCCCAGCCATTTCGAAGATACGGAGCTAAATATGTAAAAATGGCAGTTTTTGAGAGAACTAAGCATCCGATTTGAATGATTCAAAGAACTTTCTACTTGTCTTAACAAAATAATTGATTTTGGAAAAAAAAAATTTTTGTTTCAATTTTTTTTTTTTTTTAATTTTTTATAAATAATTCAGATTTTATTTTTAATTCTGAGCATAGTTCTGATATACTTTAAACAAATAATTTCAACTTTGCAATTCAGTTTAAATAATTATTATAAATATTAGACAATGTTATAATATTTATAATAATTTATTTGAAAACATTCAGTATTCCTCGAACATTTCGTTACGGTACGGGAAGTTCCAGCAATTTGCCTTAAGGCACGATGCACCCACCCCACTAGTTAAATTTCATATTTAACATAATTAAAAGATATATATACCACACCTTACATTACATACATTTTGACTAGGTTAAAAAAAGATGTGAAAATATTCATGACAGATTTGTATTATTATTTAGATTATATACCACACCTTACATTACATACATTTGACTAGGTTAAAAAAGATGTGAAAATATTCATGACAGATTTGTATTATTATTTAGATTATGGCCCTAAAAAATGTATTTAGGTTCACTGTTTGAAAGTTAAAATTAACTAAAATAATAAAACGTAAGCACAATAACCAAGAAAATGTTACATATCAACCAAAACTCTAGGTTTAATATAGAAGCTCATAAATTGCAAGTTTTCTCAAATTTTTCTCATGATACAATTCACCCGTTTAGACTTGACGTTGAGTTCTGGGACACTCTGCATATAATAAAAACTTAGAAATAGACAAAAAAAATTGAAATATATATATGTAAAATCAATTTTAATCACTGGGCAAATCTGACAATAGTGTTCTAACCTAAAAAAAAACTGTAAAATATTTTCTTTACTCCGGAAAAATAAAAGAGCATTTTCCTACCGATCGCTCCACCGTAATGCAATTCTGCAATTAAAATGTTTCCGTAAGCACTTCCCACATTGTCCTTACGGCTGTCATCTAAATTTAGAATTCAGCACGAACTGTGCAATTTTCGCTGAAATGGCTAGGTGATATATATATATATATATATATATATATATATATATATATATATATCCAAAGTCGTCGACAAGTTTTGGTTTTTGTTCTTTTGGCGCATCGTGCCATGTGTTCGCAGATTACGTGCTTCTAGGAATACTAATGCCCTGTCGAGGTGGATTTATATTATATATATATATATATATATATATATATATATATATATAATATTTTAGAGATTTGCTTGCAATACTCGGAAAAATATATTTGAAGTGAAAAATGTTCATTCTGTATCCTTTCACGCTTGAGTAACATATCGACAACGTACGATGCAAATTTTTAGATTGAATTTATTATCTCAAAAACTATTTGAGTATGATACAAGCATGGCTAGTGAAAATTGTAGCTAATAAAATTATCTAAATATCTTCAGAACTTTATAAAAACCTATCTCTGACTATAAAGGAGCTGCAATTTTTTATTAATCCGTTGATAATTAAATGATACTTGGTCGATAACGAGCAGTGCAAATGTTTACATTCTATTAAATATTTTTAAAATTATTGACGCTAAATTTAAATACATTAACGTCTTAGCAAACGAACTGTACAATACTACATATAATCACAGATTAAAGAGACAATCATTACTCGAATTAACAGAATAAGTAAAGCTAGTTTATGTAGGAATTATTTATATTAGGTTGTCAAATATCTCCCTTCCGCTTTTTTGCTATTGGTTTATAATACAAAAAGGCGGAAGGGAGATATTTGACAACCTATTATTTATATGTATATGTAATTATAGTCATATATTATTTATGCATGTTTAGACTTACAATAGATTTTAGTATCTATATTTATAAATATTTTGCCATAATTGTTACATATCATAACTAAAAGGTTTAGTGCTGGGTATTCTTTTGAGCATCCATTTTTACTACCAACAATCTAATTACTGAATGTCTATTGCAGACAGATTGTAATTTATATGGAAATAAAAATATATATATATATTAGGTTGTCAAATATCTCCCTTCCGCTTTTTTGCTCTTGGTTTATAATACAAAAAGGCGGAAGGGAGATATTTGACAACCTAATATGTAAATAGATTAGGAGAAAATTGTAGCTGATAAAATGTGCAAAATATTTTTTGAACATTGCACAAACCTATATGTCATAATAATGAAGTTATATTGATTTATTAAGCCCATTATTTTCATTCTCGTCACACCATATTAATTCTAATACAAACGGTACAAAATTCCATTTTACCATTACATTTTATTTAATATTTCAAAAATTATTGAAGCTAGGTTTCAATGTTATTAGCAAAAATTGTAGCAGATAAAATTATTTATATATCTTCAGAACATTATAAAAACCTATCTCTGGCCATGATGGAGATAAAAAATTTTTATCAATCACTTTTCATATTTGTGTCACGTAAAATGTTTCTAAGTCTGTAACAAGCAGTGAAAATTATTACATTGAATTTGATATCTCAAAAACCAAGTAAGATTGGAACAAATACTTTGAGAAGAAATTTCTGCTAATAAAAAAATATGAATATTTTCAGAACATTATAAAACCCTATCACATTAATGGAGTTACAATTTATTGAAAAGTTGTTAAATTTTTCAGTTTTTGTTAAAGAGTCAAATGGTGCTGAGTCTATAATGAGCAGTGCAAATATAATATTTAGATTTTAATAAATATCTCAAAAACAAATCGAGTTAGAGACAAACCTTGTTAGTAAAAATTGTAGCTAATAGAATTTCCAAATTATCTCCAGAATATTCTATCATCCTATCTATTATAACAATTGAGTTATAATTTTTATATAACCATTATCTTTATTCGTGTCGAGTCAAATGATCCTGAGTTGATAACGAGTATGTGTGTGCAAATTTTCTCAATTAATGAAAAATTCAATATCTCAAAAACAAATCGAGTTAAAGACAAACCTTGTTAGTAAAAATTGTTGCTAATAAATTTATCTAAATATCTTTAGAACATTATAAAAACCTATATGTTTTCATAATAGAGCTACAATTTTTTATCAATCGCTTTTTTTATTCGTGTCACTTAAAATTTTTCTGAGTCTGTAATAGGCAGTGCATTTTCACATTTAATTCAATATCTCAAAAACTAAGCAAGATTAGAACAAATTCTGTGAGAAGAAATTGTAGCTTATAAAATTACCTAAATATCTTCAGAACATTTCATCATGCTATCTATGACCATAATGGACCTACAATTTTTTTTTTAAATGATGCTGAATCTATAACGACCTGTGCCAATTTTTACATTTTACTAAATATATCGAAAATTAAAAGCGCTAAGTAAAAACTTTCTTAGGAAATATTTTAGCTATAATAATAAGCTAAATATCTTCTATACATTATATAAATCTATCTCTCACCACAATTGAATTATACTAATTTGAAAATCAATTTATCATTTTGAAATATATTTTGTTATATTAATAATTTTATTTCTCAAGTCCTCTAAATGTGTATACAATTTTTCCCATTACTTTTATTCTATAATTTTCCTTTATTTTTTTTTTTTAATATTATTACTTATCATGTATATTGTTTATTTTACTGTTCTCTTTATTACCTCAGAGAAATTTTGTATTATAAGACTTTTTAAGTCTTGATTGACAAAAGAATAAATAAATAAGAAAAAAAATACTTTGTATTAGTATTATTTATTCTATTATTCCTATTATTCCTATTGATTCCATTACTGACTATACAATTAAATTATTCCTAATGCAACTAATTTTTATTTCTATTATTTATTTTTTTAAATCCTCAACCAATTACTTATTTCTACAACTATATACAATTTAGAATCCGACTAATTCTTTTTTTCAGTACTTTTTCTACGAATTTAATTGAAATTTACGGTCCTTTGTATCCTGACAAAAGGACAAAAAAGCGAGAAAAAAAATATAAGAGAATAATATTAGAGAAAAAAAAGGAAAAGATGTCACAGAAGAATTTTTACTTTTATTATGGGATTTTAATTTGAGAGATATTCGGACAGACGTTCAGCGAACTTTGAAAAGGCATTTGTTTTAAAATAACTTGGATTATATATATATATATATATATATATATATAGATATATATAGCATGCCATTTAATAAAAAAACTTACCAAAACTTTTCTCGTTCAGCAAAAATTCTGCAAACCACACAAATTTATTTTTGTTCACAAATTAATACACACTTTTATATAATATTTTAAAACACACTAAAAATT
>NW_020539727.1:23207962-23243259 GCF_003426905.1 Ctenocephalides felis
CTAGGTACTATATGAATATGAATACAATTAATTTTGAAGAGCTCTTCAGGACGTACTGTTTGTACTAGAATGCTGTAATTTAGATATGATATTTTTAAATATGTCTATTTTCATAAAGATTAATAAAATCACAAGGTTTTCTTTAAAACAATACAAGATTTTAAGCAAAATCTAAATAAATGACTAAAATTAGTATGCAATCAGGTACTATACGAACAATTAATCAGAGGATTAATTTTCAATTAACTTTGAGGAGCTCTTCAGGACGTACTGTTTGTACTAGAATGCTGTAATTTAGATATGTTAATCTTGAATATGTCTATTTTCATAGAGATTCATAAAATATTTAGGTTTTCTTGAAAGCAATACAGGATTTTAAGCAAAATCTAAATAAATGCGAAAGTTACTAAGAAACCAAGTACTATACGAACAATTAATTAGAGGATTAATTTTTAATTAACTTTGAGGAGCTCTTCAGGACGTACCGTTTGTACTAGAATTCTGTAATTTAGATATGATAATATTAAATATGTCTATTTTGATAACAATTAATAAAATCAATAGGCTTTCTTTGAAACTTTACAATATATCGAAAAAATCTAAGTAATGAAACATATTAAACGTAAATTATAATATATAGAAAATATTGATGCACTATAGATGAGTCAAATGAAGGTTCAAAACGTACGCAAGACTTACTCAAAAAAGTATCAAATTTAATAAAAACTCAACAAAATTATTTACTATCATTATTAATATTATATTAATTATTATCTAAGAAATAATTTACAAAAAATAAGTGCAAATAAATTAGAGTTAGAAAATTTACTGTGGAGCCATAATGTCTTCGGTTTTTCAAAATTTATTTCTAACATTTGTTTCCAAAATATCCTACCAATTTTTGTTGCTAAAAAATTTTACTATACCTGTGGAAATTCGTCCATTTTTACTATCTTAAAAAAAATTATTTATAAAAAATATCTAAGATATAATTTACAAAAACAAGTGCAAATAAAATAACGTTAGAAAATTTACTATGGAGACATTATGTTTTCGGTTTTTCAAAATTTATTTTCAACATTTGTTTCTAAAATTTTTAACTAATTTTTTTTACTAAAATATTTTACCATACCTGTAGAAATTCGTCCATTTTTACTGTCTTTAAAAGGTGAAGCCATAGTACTGGCATTTGTGCCAAAAGAATTATTCATGGCACAAGATTGACTTTGGGATTGAGATAAATCGTCTGCTCCATAAAATTGGGAATTTCCTAAAAAATAAATCAAAACCCATCAACATACATTGGTAATAATCCAAAACAATATTAGCACATTTTTCCTTTAAAAAAGTTCATTATTTTTGCATCAGACACCATCAATATCTGTTTTTTCCTCTTACCTGAATAACTCATACTAGAATCCCTAGCCTCGCTCAACCTCAACTTAGATCCGCCCTTTCTCATGGCATCTAAAGAATTATCAACCCTTTCATTGACGATTTGGAGAGCATTGCTATCCACAAAGGGTGCTCTAGGGTCACCATTTTTTACAAGGGCCGAATAACGGCCACTTCCAGTATTTACTACGCCCGGTGGAGACCCATTTGATAAATCTCGATGGCCACAACATGTACAAGTCCTTGAAAGGGTCTCCTGGGGATGAAATAAATATTATATATATATATATATATATATATATATATATATATCTCGTGTCACGATGTTGGTTTGCGATGGACGCCCAAACTACTGAACCGGTTTTGAATTTTATTGGCTCATCGTGTGCATATATATCCAACTTAGGTTATAGGAAATTTTGAAAAGTATTATATTTGAAACATAAATATATAATTTTTATGCATTTCTAAAAATTTTGACAGAAAAT
Organism: Ctenocephalides felis; assembly: GCF_003426905.1. Classification (NCBI taxonomy): domain Eukaryota; kingdom Metazoa; phylum Arthropoda; class Insecta; order Siphonaptera; family Pulicidae; genus Ctenocephalides; species Ctenocephalides felis. Next base: position 23,209,846 of record NW_020539727.1, read on the forward strand.
GACCAAAAAAAAACAAAACACTAAAATGTCGAATGTCAAAATTTATGGAAAATTCAAGAAAAAAAGATTTATGATTTTTGAATAAAAAATCGACAGTTCAAATAATGTAATTCAAAAACATATACATATATAGATATATCCAACATTTATATTCGAATTAGATGAATTGTTATATCCAAAATCACAATTTATAGTTTTAAATCTAATTAAAAATCAATGTTTATAAATTTAAATAAATGTTGACATGAAAAACGTCAAATGTCATTTGTCAATATTTATGAAAATAATTATATAAATAGATTTACAATTTATATTTATTCGATTAGCTTACCAAATTATTTCGGATACCAAAACTTCATCAAAACCTTATAGATCAGAGATGACAATAAAAAAGCGACATATTGAATTTAAAATTAATCATAAACAAGAATTTGACATTTCACAAAAAAATGTTTAACGACTTATTTCAATAAGAAGCAAATAAATTAATTATTCCAAGTTATGTTATAGGCAATATTGCCAAGCAAATTATAGATAAAAAACATTGTAAAATAAATATTATCATATTATATTAATTTTGAACCAAGAAGGAAATATTTTGACATTTATAACTTTAGTGCATATTGGATATATGAACTTGACATTCATTATTTTTCAATTAAATGCAAATATAAAAAATCAAATATTTATATAAAACATTGTATATTTAGATAAAGATACTGCGTTGATTTAGACTAAAATTTAAATTATTCTTTAATTAAATAAAAATTGACATAAACAAAATTAAAATAAACAAAACACTATGATGCGTTGGAATTATTTATCGGAGTGTAAAGAAATTTGTGTAATTAAAATATAATATTATTCTTAATATATCAGTTAAGATATATTTTGATTGTCATCGCAAATGCTAATCTTACAGGAAATTGTAACCTCTTAAATGGAATAGAACAATCTGAGGGTATCATTGGAATCTGACAAAAACAAACCAGACAAACTAAATATTATATCATATCATATTAAATTTTGACCGAAAAGAAAATATTTTGACAGTTATAATTAATTTGAAATAAAATGCAAATGTCAAAAATCAGATCTTTATGTAAAAAATATTTATTTCCACAATATTCCTGTGTTGATTTAGCCAAACTTATTAATTTAACAATTATATAATTATTCATTGATGACTTAAAATAGTTATTAATTTAATAACAAATAAATAATATTTGAAAGAAAATTTTATTGACATATATGACATGACAAAAGTATAATAAACAAAAAACTATGATGCGAGTGAATTAATTTTTGAAGTATGAAATGTCAAATAATTTTGAAAATTATAACAAGTTTTTAACTATTTGTCAAAAAATCAGAGTCCAAATCTATTAAATATTTGATTTTTGGCACTTTTATTAATTCTTTATCAATTTAGGCATATTTTTTATGGCAAAACAACGTTTGCCGGGTTAGCTAGTATATATATATATAATTATTATTATTATTACCTTGAACGCTTCTCGGAATTTGTTGCTCATAATATTGTAAAGTAGAGGGTTTATGCAGGTGGATGCATAGTAAAGAATCCCTGAAACGTATGTAAGGGCTGTATACACTGCTAGCCAAAATGGTCTTTGTTCCAAAGTATGAGGGTTCACATTTGGGGCATAAATTGCTACTAAACGTTGGGCGTGAAAAGGAGCCCAACATATGAAGAATGCGACCACCACTGCAACTGAAAAAAAAATAAAAAAAAGAAAATATTAAAAGGAAATATTGGGATGGAAAAATGTTCTAAAAGCAAAATGCTTAATATACAACAAACTATTTATGTAAATTATGTAAATAAAATCTATATTATGTTTAAATTATAGATATGTTCGGTTAGCATCTTCTTAAATTGTTTTGGATTTTTTGAGTTATTCTTTCCGCATTTCAACTACGAATTGCTCAAAATTTTTATATCCAAGTTTATAAAACAGTTTTTATTAGATTTTAGTAAATTTTATCTAGTTTTTACTAATGTAAATAAATTATGAAGTCCTAGAACAAAATTTGAAGTTATTTGAACAAATGTAGAAAAATGTTCGACATCAATATATTGCAAATTATGAAACTACTAAAGTCCGCATTTCAACTACGAATTGTACAAAATTTTGATATCCGAGTGTAAATATCTTTGTTAGATATTTAATACATTTTCTTATAAAACTTATCAATTTTAGTATTTGCGATTAAAGTAGACATATTGAAGAATATTATATGTAAATTACAAAATTGTATTACAAACGGTTTTCCCTGAGGAGCTCCTCAAAAATAATGCTAACGTCTAAAAGACATTTCAGAAGTAAAGTTTGTCTTTGTTAGAAAATAACTGAAAATTTTCTTTAATAAAAGGAAATATTTGGATAGAAAATATTGTTTATCTGAAGTTTAAGTGCAAATTGTACAAACATTTGGTATACAAGTGTATATAACGGTGTATACTAGATTTTAGTATATTTTATCTAGTTTTTACTAATGTAACTTGGTTATAATGTTCCGGAACAAAATTTGAAGTTATTTGAACAAATGTAAAACAAGTCCGACATTCATATATTGCAAATTATGAAAATACTAAAGTCCGCATTTCAACTACGAATTGTACAAAATTTTGATATCCGAGTGTAAATATCTTTGTTAGACATTTAATACATTTTCTTATAAAACTTATCAATTTTAGTATTTGCGATTATAGTAGACATATTGAACAATATTATATGTAAATTACAAAATTGTATTACAAACGGTTGTCCCTGAGGAGCTCCTCAAAAACAACACTTACGCCTGAAAAAAAATTCAAAAGTAAAGTTTGTATTTTTTAGAAAATAATAACTGAAAATTTTCCTAGAAAACTCATCAGTTTTAGTATTTACGTTTAGAGTAGACATATTGAAGAATATCATATGTAAATTACAAAATTGTGTTACAAATTGTTTTCCCCGGTTTACCCTGAGGAGCTCCTCAAAAACAACACTTACGTCTAAAAGAAATTTCAGAAGTAAAGTTTGTCTTTGTTAAAAAATAACTGAAAATTTTCTTAGAGAACTCATTAATATTAGTATTTGCGGTTATAGTAGACATATTGAAGAATATTATATGTAAATTACAAAATTGTATTACAAACGGTTTTCCCTGAGGAGCTCCTCAAAAACAACACTTACATCTAAAAGAAATTTCAAAAGTAAAGTTTGTCTTTGTTAGAAAATAATAACTGAAAATTTTCTTAGAAAACTCATCAATTTTAGTATTTGCGGTTATAGTAGACATATTTAAGAATACTATATGTAAATTACAAAATTGTATTACAAACGGTTTTCCCTGAGGAGCTCCTCAAAAACAACACTTACATCTAAAAGAAATTTCAAAAGTAAAGTTTGTCTTTGTTAGAAAATAATAACTGAAAATTTTCTTAGAAAACTCATCAATTTTAGTATTTGCGGTTATAGTAGACATATTTAAGAATACTATATGTAAATTACAAAATTGTATTACAAACGGTTTTCCCTGAGGAGCTCCTCAAAAACAACACTTACATCTAAAAGAAATTTCAAAAGTAAAGTTTGTCTTTGTTAGAAAATAATAACTGAAAATTTTCTTAGAAAACTCATCAATTTTAGTATTTGCTGTTATAGTAGACATATTTAAGAATATTATATGTATATTACAAAATTGTATTACAAACGGTTTTCCCTGAGGAGCTCCTCAAAAACAACACTTACGCCTGAAAGAAATTTCATGAGTAAAGTTTGTCTTTGTTAGAAAATAATAACTGAAAATTTTCTTAAAAAATGAGTCAATTTTAGTATTTGCGATCATAGTAGACATATTGAAGAATGTTATATGTAAATTACAAAATTGTATTACAAACGGTTTTCCCTGAGGAGCTCCTCAAAAACAACACTTACGTCTAAAAGAAATTTCAGAAGTGAAGTTTGTCTTTGTTAGAAAATAACTGAAATTTTTTTTAGAAAACTCGTCAATTTTAGTATTTGCGGTTAATTAATTATATATATATATATATATATATAACAAAATTTACTAGAAATTTAGCATAAAAAATGTGGATGTGCATTTCGATAGAAACATGTGCACTTTTTTGACAAAATTATATTTTACAAAGAAAATTTATATGAAAGTGTACAAAACAATTAATGTCGTTAAATAACGAATGAAATGTACTGTAAACTGATATATAATAATATATACATTTCTCAACAAAATTTATGAGAATTTTAGCTTAAAATGTATGGATATGAATTTCATGGGATTTCACATACGATTCTATCTGTAAATGAGTTCAGCGCTTGCACTTTTTTGACAAAATTATAATTTTCAGAGAAAATTTATATGAAACTGTTAAAATAAATAATGTAATTGAATAGCCAATGAAATTTACTATAAAATGATATATAATGATATACACATTGTTTATAGAAGTTATTTGAACAAATGTAGGAAAATGTCCGACATCCATATATTGCAAATTATGAAGATCAATAACGACATCAATATATTGCAAATTATGAAAATACTATAGTCCGCAATTCAACTGTGAATTGTACATAATTTTTATATGCAAGTTTATACAACAGTTTTTACTAGATTTTAGTAAATTTTATCTAGTATTTATCAATGTGCAGAAATTATAACGTCCCAGAACAAAATTTTAAGTTTTTTGAACAAATGTAGAAAAATATCCGACATCCATATATTGCAAATTATGAAAGTACTAAAGTCCGCATTTCAACTACGAATTGTACAAAATTTTAATATGTTAATATATACAATATTTGTGACAAAATTTAGTAAATTTTATCTAGGCTTTATCTATATATTCAAAATAAAATGTTCCCATAGAAAATTTGAAGTAATTCGAGAAAAATGCCCTAAAAATAAAACACTAAATACACAATAAACTGTTTATGTAAATTATGTTAATAATATCTATATAACGGTTTAAATTATTAATATGTTCGGTTAGCATCGTCTTAAATTCTTTGGGATTTTTCGAGTTATTTTTATGTTGATGAAGTTTACTCAGGTTTTAGCTAGTTTCTTCGATAATATATATATATATATATATTTATATATATATATATATATATATATATATATATATATATGTTAGAGAAGTTAGTTTTGATGTTGAGAAATATGTATATATATATATATATATATACTAGCTAACCCGGCAAACGTTATTCTGCCATAAAAAATATGCCTAAATTGATAAAAAATTAATAAAAGTGCCAAAATTCAAATATTTAATAGATTTGTACTCTGATTCTTTGACAAATAGTTAAAAATTTGTTATAATTTTCAAAATTATTTGACATTTCATACTTCAAAAATTAATTCATTAGCATCATAGTTTTTTGTTTATTATACTTTTCATGTCATATATGTCAATAAAATTTTCTTTCAAATATTATTTATTTGTTAATAAATTAATAATTATTTTAAGTCATCAATGAATAATTATATAATTGTTAAATTCATAAGTTTGGCTAAATCAACACAGGAATATTGTGGAAATATTTTTTTTTTACATAAAAATCTGATTTTTGACATTTGCATTTTATTTCAAATTAATTATAACTGTCAAAATATTTCCTTCTTGGTCCAAAATTAATATAATATGATAATATTTATTTTACAATAATGTTTTGTATCTATAATTTGCTTGGCAATATTGCCTATAACATAACTTGAAATAAATAATTTATTAACTTCCCGTAGGGTAAGTTATTGTAATGGGCCGAAAATCGGAATTGAAAATTTTTACATTTCTCGACGTTTTGAAGGTTTCTGAACGTTTTGGCATACCTCAGAAAAAATGGATGTGTGTGTGTGTGTGTGTGTGTGTGTGTGTGTGTGTGTGTATGTATGTATGGATACAAATTTTCGTCCACGTTTTCGGGCGTACGGATCAACCGATTTGAATGGTTTAAAAAACATTCGATTCCTATTAATAAGGAGAAGAGCTGATTAGTTTTTGGCAAAGACAGGTCCAGCAGTTACGGAGATAAGGAGCAAAGAGTGCAGAAAATAGAAATCGAGTTTTTGAGAGAACGGAGCATCCGATTTGAATGATCTAAAAAACATTCCATTAGTAATGATTGGGAGAAAGGGTTATTAGTTTTTCGCAAAGGCAGGCCCAGCCATTTCGGAGATACAGAGCTAAATGTACAAAAAATGGCAGTTTTTGAGAGAACTAAGCGTCCGATTCAATTGATTCAAAGAACTTTCTGCTTGTCTTAACAAAATAATTAATTTTGGAAAAAAAAAATTTTGTACCATTTTTTTTTTTTTTTTTTTTTTTTTTTTTAATTTTTTGTATATCGAAAATAATTCAGATTTTATTTTTAATTCTGACTATAGTTCTAATATACTTTAAACAAATAATTTCAACTCTGCAATTCAGTTTATATAATTATTATAAATATTAGACAATAATACAATATTTATAATAATCTATTTGAAAACATTCAATATTCCTCGAACGTTTCGTTACGGTACGGGAAGTTCCAGCAATTTGCCTTAAGGCACGATGCCACCCACCCCACTAGTTTGCTTCTTATTGAAGTAAGTTGTTAAACATTTTTTGTGAAATGTCAAAATTTTGTTTATGATTAATTTTAAATTCAATATGTCGCTTTTTTATTGTGATCTCTGATCTATAATGTTTTGATGAAGTTTCGGTTTCCGAAATAATTTGGTAAGCTAATCAAATAAATATAAATCGTAAATCTATTTATATAATTATTTTCATAAATACTGACAAATGACATTTAATTTTTTTACATGTCAACATTTATTAAAATTTTTAAGCATTGATTTTTAATTAAATTTAAAACTATAAACAGTGATTTTGAATATAGCATTTTATCAAATTTGGATATAAATGTTGGATATTTCTATATATGTACATGTTTTTAAATTTTTTTTTCGAAATGTCAAATTTTTTTTCAAAAATTATATATCGAAATTTCCTTAAATTTTGACATTTGTCATTTCAGTGTTTTGTTTTTTTTTGGTCATTTTATGTCAAAATTTTTAGAAATTTATAAAAATTATATATTTATATTTCAAATTTACTTTTCAAAATTTTCTATAACCTAAGTTGGATATATATGCATACGATGAGCCAATAAAATTTAAAATCGGCTCAGTAGTTTGGGCGTCCATCGCGAACCAACATCGTGACACGAGGTTTATATATATATATATATATATATATATATATATATATATATTGAACAATATTCGCATATCTGATCCTTTATCAATAGTTTCATCAATTACTCAATTAGATGAATCCATTTCGGATTCTATTTAATTTGTTTCGGATAATCTGTTGCCTCGGCTCAACATTTGCTAATGGAGTGACTCAAATAATGGAATCAATAAAGTTTCGAAGGAAACATATATTCCTGGGTCGAAACTTTCAAACTTTGCGGATAAATCAAGCGTTTCGAATTAATTTTATCTCCGTGACGTTTTGCCGCAGGCGAAGATTTCAAAATTATAGACGACTTTGGAGAATTTGATTAAAATTCGAGCGCTTGCATTTAAAACGAGTTATTGGGGTGTAAAAGACATATATGTTGTGTATGAAGGATTTATAGATGGTTTTGTTTTGTAAAATGTTGTTGAAGATAGTATGTAAAATAGTTTTATGGTTTGCGAGATTTTGAACAAACTGTAAAAATTGGTACCGCTTAAGTATTGTACTGGATATTTGTTTTTGAAAATATTTTTGGGTAATGAAATTGTAGAATACGCTTTTATGGTGTATGAAAGATGTGTAGACAGGTTTGTTAAGTAAAATTTTGTCAATAATTGTATGTGGTTTAGTTTGATAGTTTGCGAGATTTAGAACAAGATGTAGAGATTGGTACCTCTAATTTCGCCTAACATTTCTTCAAATGACTCTCTATAGAAACATTTTAAATTGAATACATTGGTGAAAAATAGATAAAATTCACTAAAATCTGGTATAAATACTTTTCTATACCTTGATATGAAAATTTTGTAGAATTCGTAGTTGAAATTCAGACTTCAGTATTTTTATTTATTAAGTATTCTTTTTTAAGATTCAAATAACAATTAATTTTGTTCTGGGATATTATAACTTATTCACATTAGTGAAAACTAGATAAAATGTACTAAAATCTAGTGAACAATGTTATATACACTTGCATATCAAAATTTTGTACAATTCGTAGTTGAAATTAGAACTTTAGTTTTTTGATAATGTGCAATATATTGATGTCGTTATTGATTTTCACAATTTGCAATATATGGGTGTCAGACATTTATCTACATTTGTTCAAATAATTTCTATAAACAATGTATATATTATTATATATCAGTTTATAGTAAATTTCATTGGTTATTCAATTACATTAATTACTCTTAACAGTTTCATATAAATTTTCCCTGAAAATTATAATTTTGTCAAAAAAGTGCAAGCGCTGAACTCTTTCATAGATAGAATCGTATGTGAAATCCAATGAAATGCATATACATACTTTTGAAGCTAAAATTCTCATAAATTTTGTTTAGAAATGTATATAATATTATATATCAGTTCACAGTACATTTCATTGGTTATTTAACGACTTTAATTGTTTTGTACACTTTCATATAAATTTTCTTTGTAAAATATAATTTTATCAAAAAAGTGTACACGTTACTATCGAAATGCACATCCACATTTTTTATGCTAAATTTCTAGTAAATTTTGTTAGATAATATATATATATATATATATATATATATATATATATATATATATATATATATATCAGTTTATAGTAAACTTCATTTTGTTCTAGGACATAATTTTTTTTACACTGATAAAAACTTGATAAAATTTAATAAAATCTAGTGAAAACTGTTATATAAACTTGCATATCAAAATTTTGTACAATTCGTAGTTGAAATGCGGACTTTAGTATTTTCATAATTTGCAATATATGGATTTCGGACATTTTTCTACATTTGTTTAAATAACTTCAAATTTTGTACTAGAACATTATAATTTGCGTACATTGTTAAAAACTAGACAAAATTTACAAAAATCTAGTACAAGTACTTTTCTATACTTCGATACCAAAATATTAAATAATTTGTAGTTGAAATGCGGATTATAGTAATTTTAATTTTTTTATTTAAGAACATTTTTTACGTTTCTTTAAATTTTTTTTTTTTTGTTACAATTTATTTTTGTTAATCAAGACTTTAATGTTTTATTTACAAAATTGATATGAGCAGAAAAATACAAAAATTAAAAAAAAATCAATAAATAGAATATAGAAAGAAAAAAGTTAAAATAAAAATAAAATAAAAACAGTAATACAAAAATAATAACAAAAATGAACTGTGACGTGGTTTCTTCAAATAACTACAAATTTTATTCTGGGGAATTTAAATCTATTTGCATTAGTAAAAAGTAGATAAAATGTACTAAAATCTAGTGAAATCTCTTGTATACACTTACATATCAAAATTTTGTACAATTCGTAGTCCAAATGCGGACTTTAATATTTTGATAAATCACAATTCAATTTAGAACATTTTTTACATTCCTTCATTAAATTCTTAATTTTTATTTCAGACATTATCGATTATTAGCAAACTTAATAAAATTTACCATCATTTTATACTATTACAAATCAAATTAGGATTTTGCATATATCTTCATTAATATAATTTTTATCACATAAAATTATCTTTATTTTTCCACATAAAATTTATCTTGCAACAAAGTAAAAAAGTCGTAAAACACGAAATGGATTATAATAAACCTACTAGGCTATTAAAAGGATATCTTAAATGATATCATAAAAAATTAAGGAGATCTATAAAATACATAGAATGCTGAGGATTTTATGTACTATCTTTTATTTTTTAAATAAATCTCGATAAAAGAACGAATTAGTAGTATAAAATAATACGGTGGAGTTACTTTATAGGAATAAAAATTTTACGATAGTAAAAGATACTGCGATACGCTTTTTTAATAATTTTGTAAGAAATATTTAGGTTTTTATATATACAACTTGAACAAGTAGTTTTTTAATAATTTGTAAAAATTTGTAAAATATTAAGCAACTTGCCAATTGAAAAAAAATCACATATTTCATTTTATTTGTATCTATATATTTTAAAATGTCAATAAAGTATTATATAACATATATAGAATTTGTACGGTGGAGACGTAATCCTTTTGACACGTGTCCTTTGCAGGAAAATATCTGTTCAGGATTAAATTGCCATTGGAAAAAGATTTATGGTCATTTATATATATATATATATATATATATCCATAATAATCCTTCGCTCCATTAATTTCCAAGTAATAACTATTTACTAAAACTTTAGTAACTAGTTAGAAAAAGCGTAATGCGTCTTCGGAAAGGACATTTTGTGATGAATTTTACGAGGAAAAGTACTTTAAGTTTTTTCTCCTGATCAAAGTCGTTTAACTTATTTCCAAGAAGAAGTTTTAGTGACAGGATTAAAGGACCGAAGTTGAAATCATTAATTTTCGTTAACTATTCAGCAAAGGACGAAGATATATATATATATAAATATATATATATATATATATATATATATATATATATATACTATAAATTGTCCGAAACATTGAACCGATTTTATTAGTTTTATCCACAAATTGTTTATACCATTTTTATTTATAATATAAAATTGCATTGGGTAGTTTTATTAACTATAATGTTTATATATTGTTGTACACAAATTTATCAGATTATTTATCCTTAAATTAATAATTGACTTAAATATCAAGTACACTTTTCTTCGATAATTATTACGTAAGTTATTGTTCAAAAAACTAATGTAAAAAATTTTACTTTACAGTTTTTAATTTTTTTTTTCAACAAATTTGTATTAAAAAATATTGTAAGTGTTAAAATGCAATATCTCGGAAAATATTTGAGATATTTAGGTGATTCAAAAAGTGGTTCTTATAAGCCATCCATTGGTTGTACTTTCGATTTGCTGTTTTAACTCTTTCACTAAGAACAAAATTTGTTATAGTATAAAGGTTGAAAAAACTAGTATAAGTTAGTGCAAAATAATAATTTTTTATAACTACTAGTATAAAATTAATGTAAATTGAAGATAAATTTCGGTATGTTATTTATCAAAGCATAAATTATATTCTCACATTAAAAGTTTTTCAATTTCCAAAGAATTTTATTATAATTTTCACTATTTTTTTTAATGCACAATACTCCATGTTCAAAAATTTATAGTGGCTGTACTATATATAGTTAAGCTATGTAATTTTAGTATAGTCTTCCCAAAAGTATGTACTTTAAGTGTACATATTTAAATTTTATTGTTTTTGAACAAATAAGTAAAGTTTTCTGCAACATTCTAGAATTTTGTCCGCTTGTGAATTTATAAATTTTGTGCCTAAATATTCGTTTCAAAAAATCGTAAAATTTTAAAATTCAATATCTCAAAAATGGTTCTAGATAATTAGGTAATTCGAAAAGTGTTTCATATTACATTTTTTATCATTTTTTATCACCATCCATTGGTTGTACTCTCGATTTGCTGTTTTAACTCTTTCACTAAAAACAAAACTCGCTATAGTATAAAGGTTGAAACTACTAGTATCAGTTAAGTGCAAAATGAAAACTTTTCTTTCAAAAAAGACAAAAATAATAATTTCATATATTTTCAATATAAAAACTAAACTTTGATAACAAAATTGAGCAAAAAAAAGTGCAAAAATCTTGGTAAATAATAAATATTACAAAAAATTACACATAGTTAAATATACTTTTATAATTATGTTCACATTAAAGAACCTAAAATTATTTTAACATTCATTGCAGTATTGCATTATTATATTGCAAAATAATCTACCAAGTCTTTATCTATAAATTTATAATTTACAATCAGGTTTTTAATAAAACTTGTACTTTGAATTGTGATTGTAAACAAGATGACATTTGAATTTGATTTATAAACTGATTTGTTTATATATAAAATAATAATTTTTCTCTTAAATACACAAATCTAACACTTTGAATATAAAAAACTTCTAATATAAAAGTTGACATAAATTAAAAATCAAATCACAACCCAAGTTTTAAGTATCAAATAATAAATGCACTCAATATTTTAAATTTGCATAATAATATTATGCAAAAAATTATGCAATTCATAATGCAACAATACAACAATTGATATTTTTAAATGGAAATAAAGTTTAAAAGGTTATTCGTTTTAAATCTTGAATACAAAATATATACGACGAAGATCGAATTATAATATTTTTAGTAGAAAAGAATTTAAATTTGAAAGTTAGCTAAAAGTTGTATTAAAAATTACAACCTCTAAGATGTTTATTTTTTCTAAAAAAATATCAACAGCAAATATACAACTAAAATTGACTATTTTTTACTATATACTAATATTCAGAAATTTACACAAATTTAAACAAATTTAGTATGAGTCAAATCTTTATATTTCAAAATAAAATTTCTTCAATATTTTTTTTAAATTTTGCACTTTGTACTTTCTTTCTGCGATTCAAAAACACTCATATGAATAAATTGAATAAAAAACAGAATATTTTAACCTTGACTGCACCGAGAAAACCGCAAAAGTCGCAATATTAATGCAAAATTCTCATTAATATTAATTTTTATTAATCAATTGCAATAATTTGCAATAATTGATTGACTTTGTCATCGTGAGAATCGACTTTTAGCAGAGGATAAATAGATTCATAAACTTTATTTGTATAACTAGTGTGGCGCATGGCATCGTGCCTTAAGGCAAATTGCTGGAACTTCCCGTACCAAAAATTATTTTTGTTTTAAAAGATTAACATTTTCGAAAAAAATTTACTCTGAAAAAATTAGATTATTGAGAAACTATAAATTTTTGACAAAACTTTACTTCTTTTGAAAAAAAAAGAATTTTTAAAGAAAAATTTATTTTGAAATATTTTGGAAATTCTGAACTTTTTTTCAAAGCAATCGTACTGCTTTAACTGCGTAGAGACGAAATATCGAAGCGCGTAAGCGCCGCGTCGCCGTCTAACGCGTAAACATTGGTACGGAACCCATAGAAATGTCAACAAAATTTATACTTATTGTTAAAATCTCTATGAAATATCTAATAATTTGATGTGCATATGTCTAATCGTCATATTGACCGCCAAATGGCATGTTTTTGTACTTTTTTCACTAGATCTCCGAAACCGCTAGACCTGCCTTCATGAAAATTTGACCAGTTCTTCATCTTATTAATACAAGTAAAATGTTTTTCGAATTATTCAAATCGGACGCTCCGATCTCTCGAAAACTGAGTTACCGTTTGTGGCACTTTTTGTCCCGCATCTTCGGAACGGCTAGACCTGTCTTTGCCAAAAACTAATCAGCACGTCTTCTTATCAATACGAATCGAATGTTTTTTGAATTATTCAAATCGCTAGACCCGTGTTCCCGAAATCGTCGACAAAAATTTGTATCCGAACACACACACACCCACATACATCAATTTTTTCTAAGGTATGCCAAAATGTTCAGAAGGTTTTAAAACGTAAAGATATATAAAAATTTTCATTTTCGATTTTTTTGCAATTTCTATAACTTGCCCTACGAGAAGTTGAACATTATTACATTTTTCTTATTTTTCATAAAATATTTTTGTATTTTTTAATTTTGGATTAAAAATTAAAAAAATTACCCAAGCTAAGCACAGTCTAAGTGCCACTCTGGTACAAATATTCACCCCAGTGCGTTTAGACTGTTCATGTATTGAAGCACTTTTCCAATTTTTTGAAAAATGTGAAAATGCCGCCAAGCTGAACACAGTATAAGTGAAAATGTCGTACAGAATTATCTGCAAATGCGTTTAGACTGTGACTGTACGGGAGCACTTTTTCAATTTTCTGTAAATTAGGCAACTATTTTTTTTTAAATTGAATTCGAAATGAAATGACGATTGTTAATGTTCTAGAGATAAATTAATTTATTTATGATTTACATTTGATTTGCTCAGATATAACAAGATCGTGACAAAATAATGAAAGTTACCGTATTTGTAATAAGATATTGGAAAACGTTTAAAATTTCTCGAATATTTCATTATGGTACGGGACGTTCCAGCAATTTGCCTTAAGGCACGATGCCATACACCACTAGTTTGATTTTAAAATGTAAAACATATTTAGTTACTGAATTTTGTATGAAAATCTAAATATTTCAATTGGGTTTATTCATAATGAGTAGACTTTAACTATACAAGAGCCTAAATAAATATTTATCATACACTTTAGAACTTAATCATACACTTCAAAATTAATTCAAACGGGCTTAAAGCAATTATTTTGTTCTGTAACTTTTGTGAAAGGTAAACTTGTTTAAATTTAAACTATTTACAACGATTTGTAACTTTACAGCAGTTCGGCAAACAATATTTAAATATTGATAATTGAACTTGTATTATATTAATTTCCCGAAGGAGAAGTTTATGTTTAGATAAAAAAATCCGATTCGCTAATTTTATATTTTCTCGACGTTTCAAGCCATTCTGAATCGAGTGAGACCAAATTCAGGAAAAAGTATGTGTTATTAAAACCCATAATTTACAAAAAAAAAAAAAATGAAATTTTACTATGTCCCAATATAAACCGGCACGCCTTTGTTTCATTTAACCTTGACCTACGTGTAGTTTTAGGTTAGTGTACAATTAGGCTTACCGGTTAGTAATGGGACATTGCAAAAAAATTTAAAATTATATGAACATGTATACATTTTATTGCCAATTTTTATTTTATAATATATATAGAATATTTTAAAATAATTTTTACACATATCTTGGTACATTTTTCTAACAAAACTTTAATAATATTGAATATTTAAGAAAAAAGTAACATTTGTAATTAATTTCATAATTAATACAAGTTTCTTACATAACATTTTTTGAGTATTTTCGTGCATTTGATTTATCAAAAAGTATTTTATATAATAAATCTCATCAATTTTACAAAAACAATTACACGTTTTGTCAAGATTGTTGTTATTAAATTCTGATTCCCTTATCCTTTGTTATCCAAATAATTTGATTAAAATCTCTGTATATTATATTACATACAACTATGTAACAGTAAATACATCTAAATTGTACTAGAACTATAATTTGCAGAGTTTGCGCGATTTCCCAAACAAGAACTTTGACAAATCAAGTACCAAACGGTGGAGAGAAACTTGTATGAAACATTTTCAATTACATATCATAGTAGAAGTAAATCTTATTAAAGTACACTTAAATGTTTTGTAGGATTAAATTAATAAACTTTATATCGAGCAGAAATGAAAAATAATAATATATAATTGTGTGCTTATAAAAGTTGCAAACAATAACGTTGAATGTTATTGCATTCATGAGAGGAAAAGTTTAGTATGATATTCATTACCAACAGAATTGTGTTTTATGTTATTTATAATATATCACAAAATTATGTATAATTTTACAATTTGCGGAATTTTGTGTGCGAATTTTAAAAGTGTAGTACAAACAGTGCGTCCTCAATTAAATTGTTAAATTCTCCTATTAGTTTAAATTTTATGTACATTTTTGCACCAAAATTTATAACTTTAAAACCAAATGCGGGATATAAATAGTGTATTTGGAAAATTTGTTTTAACTTAAATTATCAACAATATTTTCTAACACGGAAAATCTCTACAGCAACTCGGTGTACTTATAAATCGCTTCGAAAACCGAAATATAAATATCAGTTTTGAAAGTGCTTGGCAAATGTGCTTTTTGGTGGTAAATAATTTATAACTTTTGAACTAATTGCGGGATGTAATTAGTGTATTTGGCAAATTTGTTCTAAATTAAATTAACTACAATATTTTCTAACAATGAAAGCTCTACAGCAACTCGGTATACTTATAAATCGCTTAGAAAACCGAATTATAAATATCAATACTAAGAGTGCTTCATTGTGGTAAATGATTTATAACTTCTAAACTATTTGCGGGATATAAATAATGTATTAGGCAAATTTGTTCTAAATTCAATTATCAACAATATTTTCTAACAATGAAAGCTCTACAGCAACTCGGTATACTTATAAATCGCTTCGAAAACCGAATTATAAATTCAATACTAAGAGTGCTTCATTGTGGTAAATGATTTATAACTTCTAAACTATTTGCGGGATATAAATAATGTATTAGGCAAATTTGTTCTAAATTCAATTATCAACAATATTTTCTACCAATTAAAGCTCTACAGCAACTCGGTATACTTATAAATCGCTTCAAAAACCGAATTATAAATATCAATACTAAGAGTGCTTCATTGTGGTAAATGATTTATAACTTCTAAACTATTTGCGGGATATAAATAGTGTGTTAGGCAAATTTGTTCTAAATTCAATTATCAACAATATTTTCTAACAATGAAAGCTCTACAGCAACTCGGTATACTTATAAATCGCTTAGAAAACCGAATTATAAATATCAATACTAAAAATGTTTGACAACAAATGTTTCGATGGTAAATCAACTTATGAATATAAAAAGAGAATTTATACGAATTAAAGCTTTAATTTTTTTATAATCGCATTTTGCCATAAAGATATTTTTGAATCAATATGCCATTGATTTTTGGATTTGGATTGCAATTTAATATTTTATCAAAAGCTTCAAATTCCTTTATGCATTTGATAATATTATTAATTTGTAAAAAAACTTTGTATAAATTATATTCAATCTATGTTTCCAAATTAAATTAAACGTAACAAAATTAAAATGCAATAAAAATCCTTTTGTAATAATTTAACTAGAAAAAAAACTGAAATTTATGTAACATTTTTTTTATATGTATTACTCTGGATGACTAGGACACTTAGTCACAAAATTACCAATATTTTCAATTGCTAACAAGATACATCAATATAAATTTTTGTGAGAACATTAGATATATCTAATTAAGACATATTTAATTTACAACATTCTACGACAACTGATTTGACCTACATAAGTTATTAAAACATCATGAATATATATATATATATATATATATATATATATATATATATTATATATGTATAACTCTGGATAAATAGGACACTTAGTCACAAAATTACCAAAATTTTCAATTGCGAACAAGATACATCAATATAAGTTTTTGTGTGTATATTAGACATATCTAATTAAAATATATTCAATTTACAACATTCTGAGACAACTGATTAGATCTACATAAATTATTAAAACAAACATATAAAAAATTATATTTATATTCATGATGTTTTAATAATTACCAATATTGAAAATATTGGTAATTTTGTGACTCGGTGTCCTAGGCATTCTGAGTTATACATATAAAAAATTATATTTATATTCATGATAACTCAGAATGCCTAGGACACTGAGTCACAAAATTACCAATATTTTCAATTGCTAACAAGATACATTAATATAAGTTTTTGTGTTTATATTAGACATATCTAATTAAAACATATTCAATTTACAACATTCTACGACAACTGATTTGACCTACATAAATTATTAAAACATCATGATTATATATATAATTTTTTATATGTATAACTCTGGATGAGCAAGACACTTACTCACAAAATTACCAATAATTTCAATTGCGAACAAGATACATCAGTATAAGTTTTTGTAAAAATTATAGACATATATAAGTATAATATAATCAAATTACAACATTCTACGACAACTGGTTTGACCTATATAAATTATTAAAACATCATAATTATCCCATGCACGTATTTCTCCATCTTTTCAATTAAACAGAAAATTCTAAGAACATCATTACACCATTTCCATAATTAAATTTCCGACAACCACTATTATAGTAAAGCACTTAAAAACTTTTACAGGGCTTTTCAAAAGTTTCAGCTCATTAAAACATGCCTTTCAGAAAAATATGGTGAATTCAGCAATAAAAGAAAAACTTTGAAAGAAATCTAGAATTATGAATACATAATTTCAAATGGAAATGCAATTAGAATCAAAAGTATATTACAAAATAGCGAAATAGCAAAAATTTTTGTATGAAAGAAAGTTGCATACGCTTTTTTATATATAAATGGATTAATTTATAAATTGAGATTTCCGGTGGAGCGATCTTGTTCCCGGAAAATGTGGAAAATTTCTTCACTTAAAAAGATTTTTTTTCGAATGCCTTTTCGTCCTGTGTGATTGATGATGCTGTCTATATAGGATATTGTATCCTATTTGTAAATATATATATATATATATATATATATATATATATATATATATCATCGGCCACTATATATAATTAAAATTTCATATAAGTATTCACTACGACTACTGAAGTTTGAGTAAAATCTATGTAGTTTTTAACAATTTTTTTAAAATTTTTGGATTGTAGTAGAATGTTGAAATTTGAGTATATGATACTTAAATAAGTCTAGTGTAAACACAAATACTTATACTAATATATCTTGAAAGCAACAAGAGATATTTGTAATATTGTCAGTAATAGTCTTTGTTTATTCAGAGTAATACATATAAAACTGTAGTATAAGTTTCAGATTTTTTTGTGGTCACATTTTTCATGCTAGAATGCTATAATTTGAGTATGTTATACTTAAATATATCTACTATGACTACTAGTACCATATTTGATGATTTTTGTTTCCAAAAAGTTAATATTTAAAATATTATGAGTGCACGTTTGGTTGGTATTTTTTCTTGCAATAATCTGGTTTAGGAAATATTTATATCGTATACGAAAAATTCTAGAAATTACAGAAATTTAAGTATATTGTTGAAATTTGAGTATATGATACTTAAATAAGTCTAGTATAAACACATATACTTATATTGATATGTCTTAAAGCAACAAGAGATATTTGTAATATTGTCAGTAATAGTCCTTGTTTATTCAGAGTAAATATTTATGAAATTATAGTACAACTTTTAGATTTTTTTTGTGGTCACATTTTTTATGCTAGAATGCTATAATTTGAGTATGTTATACTTAAGTATATCTACTATGACCAAAAATATTAAATTTGATGATTTTTGGTTTTTGGTAGTAGATATTTACAATATTACGATTGCACGTTCTGTTGGTTTTCATCTTAATAGTCGTTTGCATTGAAGAACATCTATATTTATTTATAAAAAATGCTGGAAACTATAAGAATTGTAGTAGAATGCTGTAATTTGAATATAGTTTACTACAATAAGTCTAGTATAACTAAAAAAAATTATACTGATGTATATTTTTAGTCAAAGATGATTGACTAAAAATATACATCAGTATAATTGTGATTTTGCGAGTATGCGTCGTATCAAGCTAAAGTTCCATATACAGAGAAGTTATTTAGTTTTCAAATTTTTTTCTAGCCTTTTTGTTTATACTAGAATGCTATAATTTTAGTATGTTATACTTAAATATATCTACTATGATCACAAATACTAAAATTTATAAAATTTTTATTACAACAAAAAATATTAATAAAATTGCCAGCAAGCGTCCAAATGTTTAAATAAAATACAAAGGTTTTTTATGGGAGATTAAAAAAAAATGTTTTTGGCCACACCGATTATGCTACAAAGCTATAATTTCAGTATGTTATACTTGAATGTATCTCTTATCGTACCACAAATACTAAAATTTATAAATTTTTTATTATTAGAAACAATATTAATAAAATTACCACCACGCGTCCGAATATTTTAACTAAATACAACCTTTTAGTATGAAATAATTCAAAATTTTTTTGAGGTCACACCGTTTGCACTATAATGCTGTAATTTGAGTATATTATACTTAAATATATCTACTATGACTACAAATACTAAAATTTATAAAATTTTCATTACGACAAAAAATATTAATAAAATCGCCACCAAGCGTTCCGAATATTTTAGCTAAATACAACTTTTTAGTGTGAAATAATTCAAAAATTTTTTGAGGTCACACCGTTTGCACAATAATGCTGTAATTTCAGTATTTCATACTTAAATATATCTACTATGACCACAAATACTAAAGTTGATGTATATTTTATTACAACAAAAAATATTAATAAAATTACCACCAAGCGTCCAAATATTTTAACTAAATACAACCTTTTAGTATGAAATAATTCAAAAATTTCCTGAGGTCACACCGTTCGCACTATAATGCTATAATTTCAGTATATTATACTTAAAAATATCTACTTTAACTATAAATACTAAAATTTATAAATTTTTTATCATTAAAAATAATATTGATAAAATTACTACCAAGCGTCCGAATATTTTATCTAAATACATCTTTTTAATATTAAATAATTCAAAAATTTCTTGAGGTTACACCGTTTGCACTATAATGTTGTAATTTTAGTATGTTATACTTGAATGTATCTACTATGACTACAAATACTAAAGTTGATGTATATTTTATTACAACAACAAATATTAATAAAATCACTACCAAGCGTCCGAATATTTTATCTAAATACAACCTTTTAGCAGGAAATAATTCAAAAAATTTTGAGATCTACAAACACTATGATACTGTAATTTTAGTATGTTATACTTGAATGTATCTACTATGACCACAAATACTAAAATTTATAATTTTTTTATTATTAGAAACAATATTAGTAAAATTGCCAGCAAGCGTCCGAATATTTTATCTAAATGCAACCTTTTAATATGTAATAATTCAAAAAAATTTTGAGGTCACACCGTTTTCACTATAATGCTGTAATTTCAGTATATTATACTTAAAAATATCTACTTTAACCATAAATACTAAAATTTATAATTTTTTTATTATTAGAAGCAATATTAATAAAATTACCACCAAGCGTCCGAATGTTTTAACAAAATACAGCCAATTAGTATGGAAAATTTAAAAACAATCTTTTGGCCAAACCGTTTGTGCTACTATGCTCTGATTTCAGTATGTTATACTTAAATATATATACAATAATCGCAAATACTAAAATTCATACATTCTTTGTCACAAAAAAAATTTTAGATACAATAGAGACATATAATACATTCCAAGACACTTTTCGTCCTTTAACGCTTTTCACCTTAAAAATTCATTTCCAAAACAATTTAATTAGAACATTTTAAAATATTTTCATACAATTTCCTTCAAACATGTTTTTCTCAACTGACAAATTTCATTTCGGCAATTTTATTCTTCGCAAATTGCTCGAATATTAATTTCGCACGAATTGTGTTTTTGTTATGAAAGTATTTCTGTCGTCGTCTCGACGAGGTTTTCATTAAAACCTCAATTGTTGTCTCGGAAGAAGCCAGAAAAGCAAATTATTGCCAACTTTTGCGAATGGAAAGTTTTTAGTAGAGGGACAGAAATTATTATAATAAAATAAATAAATTTTGTATCGTTTGAACCGTGGTAAAAGACTCTCTTTGGAATATGATGCAAGTTTTGTGCATTTGAGGAAAATGTCTTGTAACTTTCAAACTGTACTTGTAATTAAGTTGGGGTATATGACGAATTTGTTTGAAACTGAATAATCTATGGTGTTTGGGAATATTACAAAACCCTACAGCAACTCGGTATACTTTAAAATTAATTTTGAAAACTCACAATCGACAAGAGCGAGCGAGTACTTGGATAATGTTCTTATTTACTGCATCTCTTGTAACTTTTGAACTGTTTGTGCAATTTAAACAAAATATTAGGCAAATTTGTTCAAAATTCAATTTTATAAAATGTTTTCTAACATTACAAAACCCTACAGCAACTCGGTGTATTTTAAAATCAATTTTCAAAATTGGCTATTGATATAAGCTTTTAGACACAATTGTGTATTTATTCACTATTTCTATTTTAACTTTCCAACCGTTTGTGCAATTTTAATAAAATATTAGGAAAATTTGTTCAAAATACAATTTTATAAAATGTTTTCTAACATTACAAATCCCTACAGCAACTCGGTGTATTTTAAAATCGATTTTCAAAATTTACTATTGATATGAGCTTTTAGGCACAAATGTGTATTTATTCACTATATATATTGTAACTTTTGAATCGTTTATGTAATTTGAATAAAATATTAGGCAAGTTTGTTCAAAATTCAATTTTATAAAATGTTTTCTAACATTACAAAACCCTACAGCAACTCTGTATATTTTAAAATAAATTTTGAAAATTGACTATTGATATAAGCTTTTAGACACAAATGTGTATTTATTCACTATATCTATTGTAACTTTTGAACCGTTTGTGTAATTTAAACAAAATATTAGGAAAATTTGTTCAAAATTCAATCATTAATATTATTTTCTAACATTACAAAACCCTACAGAAACTCGGTATACTTTAAAATTAATTTTTTGAAAATTAGTAATTGACATGGGCGTTTAGAGACAGTGTTGTACTTGGATTGTGTATTTATTTACTATATTTTCTGTAACTTTTGAACCGTTTGTGTAATTTAAACAAAATATTAGGAAATTTGTTCAAAATTCAATTTTATAAAATGTTTTCTAACATTACAAAACCCTACAGCAACTCGGTATACTTTAAAATGAATTTTGAAGATTGACTCTTGATATGAGCTTTTAGGCACAATTGTGTATTTATTCACTATTTCTATTGTAACTTTTGAATGGTTTGTTTAATTTAAATGAAATATTTGGCAAATTTGTTCAAAATTCAATTTTATAAAATGTTTTCTAACATTACAAAACCCTACAGTAACTCGGTATACTTTAAAATCAATTTTGGCCTGAGAGTGTATAGACATAGTGTTGTACTTGGATTGTGCATTTATTTACTATATTTTCTGTAACTTTTGAACCGTTTTTGTAATTTAAATGAAATATCAGAAATATTTGTTCAATTCTCTATGAATCTTTCAAACATTATAATGCCCTACAGCAACTCGGTGTATTTTTAAATCAGAAATATTTGTTTAAAAGTAAATTCTCTATGAATCTTTCAAACATTATAATGCCCTACAGCAACTCGGTGTATTTTTAAATCGATTTTAAATATTGACTCTTAATATGAGCTTTTAGACATAACTGTGTATTTATTCACTACATCTATTGTAACTTCTGAACCGTTTGTGTAATTTTAATAAAACATTTGGCAAATTTGTTCAAAATTGAGTTATCTATAATATTTTCTAACATTACAAAACCCTATAGCAACTCGATATACTTTAAAATAAATTTTGAAAACTCACAAGATTAAAACATAATTAGCATAAATATCAACCAGTTTTTCAAATCAAATTCAACTACAAAATACAACCCCTATAAAATTGTAATTTTTACAAATCATCCACCAACCCCTGTACTATCTAGCACTTAAAGAATATTTCGAAAAAAGTATTCATAAATATTTCTTAAAATTCAGGAACAGAATGATAAATCATGCGTCCGATACGATATTTTATTCTTACACGCTTTTTTTTCTCTCCAGAGTATTATATATGAATTTCCAAAAAGAACTTCTCACGATCGTAATCCCTTAAAATATGAACCTGAAAGGGCTTTAAGGACTATTTTTGTATTGAAAACGAACTGAAAGTTTTAAGCTGGATGAATGAATGAAAAAAGAAATATGGAAAACTCTGTGTTATATATGTATTTTTTTTTAAATTCCCGTAGTTATTTTAATCGTCCAAAAATCGAGTGCATTTTTTTTATATCTTGCTTTATTTCAAAGAAATTTTTCCCAAATACATGTAGATTGTTATATATCATTGAAAAGCTAATAAAATTTGCTAAAATTGCATATAAAATAACAACTAACATCTATAACAAAATTTTACAGAAAAAACAATTGAACTTTACATTTGTATATAATAATGATTATGCGTTTAAATTAAGATAGTTATCTTCAAAATCGAGTGCATTTTTTAATATCTTGCTCTATTTCATAGAATTTTTTCCCAAATACATGTAGATTGTTATATATCAATAAAATTTGCTAAAATTTCGTATAAAACAAAAACTAACATCTAGAACAAAACTATACAGAAAAAAAACTATTGAACTTCACATTTGTATAAAATAATGATTATGCTTTTAAATCAAGACTGTCTATATACAAAATCGGGTGCATTTTTTTATATCTTGCTCTATTTAATTTTTTTAATTTTTTCCAAATATATGTAGATTGTTATATATCATTGAAAAGCTTATAAAATGTGCTAAAATTTCATATAAAATAAAAACTAACATCCAGAACAAAATATTACAGAAAAAAAACAATTGATGTTTAAATTTGTATAAAATAATGATCATGCTTTCGATTTAAGACTGTCTACATACAAAATCGGGTGCATTTTTTTCATATCTTGCTCTTTTTCATAGAAATTTTTCCCAAATAGATATAGATTATTATTATATATCATTAAAAAGCTAATAAGATTTGCTAAAATTCCATATAAAATAAAAGCTAACATCCAGAACAAAATTATACAGAAAAAATCAATCGAACCTTAAATTTGTAAGAAATAATGATTATGCTTTCAAATTAAGACGGATATATTCAAAATCGGGTGCATTTTTTTTATATCTTGCTCTATTTCATAGAATTTTTTCCAAATATATGCAGATTATTATATATCATTAAAAAGCTAATAAGATTTGCTAAAATTTCATATAAAATAAAAACTAACATTCCAAACAAAATTATACACAAAAAAATTGAACTTTACATTTGTATGAAATAAGATGGTTATATTCAAAATCGAGTGCATTTTTTTTATATCTTGCTCTATTTCATAGAAATTTTTCCCAAATACATATAGATTGTTATATATCATTGAAAAGCTAATAAAATTTGGTAAAATTTCATATAAAATAAAAACTAACTTCCCAAACAAAATTATACACAAAAAATTGAACTTTAAATTTGTATAAAATAAGACGTTTTTTTTTTAATTTTTATTCGGAATTTGTATAGAAACTAATTGTAACAAATAACTAGATAGTTATTTGGTACAATTACAAGACAGATAATTCCACTGACCATAAAATTTGCTAAAATTTCATATAAAATAAAAACTAACATCCCAAACAAAATTATACACAAAAAAATTGAACTTTAAATTTGTATGAAACAAGACGGTCTTTTTTAATTTTCATTTGGAATTTGTTTAGTAACTAATTGTAACAAATAACTATATAGTTATTTGGTACAATTACAAGACATATAATTCCACTGACCCATTTCGATTGGTTTTGTGGGAAATTGAAGGAAATTCTCCGTCGTTGTCGTCGTCTTCTGATTAATCTAGAAATCTCTCCACCGTATTGAATTGTCAAATTAGGAAAACTACCCTGAGAACGTCCTCTCTTGTAAGACGAAACAATCGATGTAATTATCTGATATCGATTGCACAACACTATAATCATATAGCAGATACTTAATTACAAAATATATACTTACAGAAATATTTTAAATATTTGTCTGGAGAATTGATTTTTAATCTTTCCCTCGTGGTAAATTTCCACACAAAATTAATGTTGTATTACTTAATCGTATTATTTCCATACAATAGAGACGTTCATTTTCGCATTCTGCAGACATAAATGGAAACTTCAAGGATAATTGCTCATGAAAGCATTTAATAATATCCTGAAACGTGGGCAGAACAACCCAAACCAACCCCAAATCTACTGACAAAACCCCAAACCCCAAAATTAGGGTTGTAATGAAGGAATTTACTCTAGATGATGGATTAATAGACAATGACAAATTATCATACGAATCTATTACAATTAGGGAATGCAATACCGGTATACCGGTATACCGAATTACCAGTAAACCTCCCGATTTTTCGGCGGTATTTTTACCGGTATTTATTCCAAAAATACCGGTATTTTCGGTATTTTTACATAAGCGCTATTTGATACATAATACCTTAAAGTTTAAATTTCTCGGAACAAATTTATCTTTAAAATCCATAATCGCATAAACAGCTATATCTTCAAATGATTATATATGATAAGCAAATGTCAAATATTATCTCAACTCTTCATTAAACTGAATATTTGTTGTTTTCCAAAGGGCTTCATATTGTGTTACAATAAATAAAATTGGACTGATAGATTATGATGTTTGTTTGAAATTGAAATTTTCCATCGGTCTTTCATTCCCTAATACAAAGTGACAATTAATCATACGAATCTATTACTATTAATGTACTTTACTAATTACTATTAATTGAATATTTTTGTATTTTGTATTTTGTATTTTAAAATGTCTTTTTTGATTTCTGGTGCCCTAAAATGCTTTTCGGGGGCGTTTTAATTGCCAAAATTTTGTTTTGCAAAGCAGATTTTGCCATTTAAGGGATGTAAAGTGCTTTCGTGCATTATTCGCAACGTTACATGTCATGGAAAACATTACAAAGTATATATAACTCAATAGTAAGGGGGCTGGTAACCAAAATATTCAATACTATAAAAATTTAAAATCATAACCATAAAAGATATCCTTAAAAATCTTTACTGTTTATAGTAGAAATTTTGAATTGTGAAATGAATGCATTTATTTATTATATCTTTTGTAACTTTTAAACGGTTTGTTTAATTCAGATGAAATATTCCAGAAATTTGTTAAAAATTAAATAATTTAAAATATTGTCTAACATTATCATGCCTTACAGCAACTCTGTATACTTGAAAATTATATTAGTAAATTTATGACTTATTGAATTTATTATTTATAGAAGTTATCCTTGAAAATCTGTACTGTTTATAGAACAAATTTTAAATTGTGAAGTTCATTTATTATATCTATTGTAACTTTTAAACGGTTTGTTTAATATATATGAAATATTCTAGAAATTTGTTACAAATTAAATAATTCAAAATATTGTTCAATATTATTATGCCCTACAGCAGCTCGGTATACTTAAAAATGCCATTGAAAATAAAGGTGATAAGTTTATAACTTGTCTATGCATGTATTTGTTAGATCTATTGTAACTTTTAAACGGTTTGTTTAATATAGATGAAATATTCTAAAAATTTGTTAAAAATTAAATAATTTAAAATATTGTCAACATTATAAGACCCTACAGCAACTCAGTATACTTGAAAATTATATTAGTGAATTTATGACTTATTGAATGTATTATTTAGAGAACAAATTTTAAATTGTGAAATGAATGTATTTGTTTATAAATGAATATTTGTTTATTATATCTATTGTAACTTTTAAACGGTTTGTTTAATATAGATGAAATATTCTAGGAATTTGTTAAAAATTAAATAATTCATAATATTGTCTAACATTATAATGCCCTACAGCAACTTGATATGCTTAAAAATGCCTTTGAAAATGAAGGTGATAAGTTTTTAACGTGTTTATGCATGTATTTGTTAGATCTATCGTAACTGTTAAACGGTTTGTTTCATGTAGATGAAATATTCTAGAAATTTTTTAAAAATTAAATAATTTAAAATATTGTATAACATTATTATGCTCTACAGCAACTCGGAATGTATTATTTATAGAACAAATTTTAAATTGTGAAATGAATGCATTTACTTATTATATCTATTGTAACTTTTAAACGGTTTGTTTAATATAGATGAAATATTCTAGAAATTTGTTAAATATTAAGCAGTCTATAAAATTGTCTAATATTATTTGGCCC
This sequence comes from Ctenocephalides felis, assembly GCF_003426905.1. Taxonomy (NCBI): domain Eukaryota; kingdom Metazoa; phylum Arthropoda; class Insecta; order Siphonaptera; family Pulicidae; genus Ctenocephalides; species Ctenocephalides felis. The sequence continues at coordinate 23,237,567 of NW_020539727.1, forward strand.
TAAATCAACTCGGTATACTTAAAAATGCCGTTAAAAATGAAGGTGATAAGTTTATAACTTGTTTATGCATGTATTTGTTAGATCTATTGTAACTTCTAAACGGTTTGTTTAATATAGATGACGTGTTCTAGAAATTTGTTAAAAATAGAGCAGTCTATAAAATTGTCTAATATCATTTTGCCCTAAATCAACTTGGTATACTTAAAAATGCCGTTCAAAATTATCTTGATAAATTGTAAATTTGTTTATGGATTTATTTGTTAGATCTATTGTAACTTTTAAACGGTTTGTTTAATATAGATAAAATATTCTAGAAATTTATTACAAATTAAATAATTTAAAATATTGTCTAACATTATATTGCCCTACAACAACTCGGTATACTTGAAAATATATTAGTAAATTTATGACTTATTGAATTTATTATTTATAGAAGTTATTCTTGAAAATATGTACTGTTCATAGCAGAAATTTTAAATTGTGGAACTAACGCATTTATTTAATATATCTATTGTAACTTTTAAACGGTTTGTTTAATTTAAATGACAAATTCTAGAAATTTGTTAACAATTAAATAATTTAAAATATTGTCTAACATTATTATGCCCTGAATCAACTCGGTATACTTAAAAATGCCATTGAAAATAAAGGTGATGAGTTTATAATTTGTTTATGCATGTATTTGCTAGATCTATATTAACTTTCAAATGGTTTGTTCAATATAGATGGAATATTCTAGAAACTTGTTAAAAATTAAATAATTTAAAATATTGTCTAACATTATTATGCCCTACAGCAATTCCGTATACTTGAAAATCATCATTGAAATTATATTGGTAAATTGATGACTTATTGATCAAATAATGATAACTCTATATGCAATAGTTTATTATTTTTGTCGTAAATTTCAAACGGTTTATTTCAGGTAAACAAATATTCAGCAAATTTGTTTAAAATAAAATTAGAAATAATATTGTCAAATAATATAAAACCCTACAGCAAATCGGTATACTTGAAAATAATATTTGAAAAGTTGTCATTGAAATTTACCAACTTTAATTACCAACCGTGTACTTTCATGTTTTTTATTTATAACTTCTAAAATATTTATATTATGTAAATAGTATATTTGGCAAATTTATACAAAATTAAATAGTCTATATTATTGTCTAATATTTGAAAACCCGACAGCAACTCGGTATACTTAAAAATAATTATTAAAAAAGGGGTGATTGATTTTTACACTTTTCAGTCACCAATCGTGCACTTCTGTGTTATTTTATTTATAACTTCTAAAATATTCATATTATATAAATAGTGTATTAGGCGAATTTATTCTAAATGAAATACTCTATATTATTGTCTAATATTATATAACCCTACAGCAACTCGGTGTACTTAAAAATATTTTTTAAAAAAAAAGTGATTGACTTTTACACTCTTCAATCACCAACCGTGCATTTATATGCTATTTTATTTATAACTTCTAAAACATTTATATTATGTGAATAGTTAACTTATTTAGTTAATTAATATGAAAAAATATTTGTAGCAAATTTCTTAGAACATGCAATTGAAAATTTTCTTTATAAAATTAATTTATACTTTTCTAAATGAATTATGAAATGAAAATACATATAATTTTTACGTTACTTTACTACTATATTATATTATAATTAAATATGTAGATATATTATCTTTTTTTTTTAATACTACAAATTGTTGTGTAATGATTGTGCTTTTATATATTCTAAAAATTACATCGTTCGTTTTTTAATTTAATAAAATATTCTCTAGAAATTTTCCATGTAACCCAGTACTAATATTTACGAGAATTTTAGGCAAATGCGGTTTTGTCACGTAATTAGCCGAAATTGCGATGTTCAGAATATATTATCTTCATGAAATCGCAAATTGCCAAAATATAAACATATGCATACACACAAACACATGCACATACACATATAGATAAATCCTGGATATATTTATATATATATATATATATATATATATATATATATATATCAATCTTTATAATCCATTACCGAAAATTATAAACGATTAATATAAAATTCAACACCTCCATTACCGAAAATTATAAACGATTAATATAAAATTCAACACCTCCACCAAAAATCCCAAGAGATAATTTCTCTTAAAGGGCAATGAACGTCTCTAAGAAATTACTATATGTCTATGATGATAATAATATATAATGATACATAATTTTTCATAACATCATCATTTATATATATTACAAGAGTAAAGATAGAAAAAAACTTGCTAAAAAAAAGTCTATTTTTTGCGCGCCGAACGAAAAAATATGTCTGCAAAAATATTTGAGAGATTTATTTACTTTTGCATTGTATTCATCCAATAATAATAATAATAATAATAATAATAATAATAATAATAATAAATGATATATGAACATATTAATTACGAATTAAAACCACTAAAATATAACAAATATTATATAACATACGGAACGAAGTTTGTATAAATAAATGTATGTATAACAAATAAATAAACATATAATTTTGATTAAAATTGTTTCGGATATCAAAATACACCTACAATTAATAATTAATCAATAAACATATTATAAAATTAAATTTATTTATATATATATATATATAATTAAAATTAAATATATAAAATAAATAATATAAAATTAAATATATAAATATAAACCAAGAATAAATATTTTGCACTTTTTATATAAATTTGCAAGTTAATTCAACATGTACTTTTGTATACTCTTTATAAATTGTGTAAAATTTTGGAAAATTTTCAAATGTGATTTTGGAGTATACAGAGTTGATGTAGGTTTTTGTGATATTCAAAAATATTATAGATTATTCAATTTTGAACAAATTCACTTAATATATTATAAAAATTCAATATTTTAGAAGTTATGAATTTTTTAAGGAATAAATGCACACATCTTTATAATTGTGGAAAAGTTTTGGCAAATTTTCAAACGTGATTTTAGAGTATACAGAGTTGATGTAGGGTTTTGTGATATTTAAAAATACTTAGATTATTAATTTCAAACAAATGCTTGCTTGATATATTATTTATATTTTCTTAATGGTTAAAAAGTTATGAATTTTTAAAGTAATAAGTGCACGCCTGGGAGCTATGTCTTATACATTGGGTAAAACATTTTTAAACATGTTTAGATGTGATTTTAGGGTATACCGAGTTGATGTAGAGTTTTATAATATTTGACAATGTTGTACATAATTTAATTTTAAACAAATTTGCTGTATATACTATTTACATTAAACAAATAGTTTAAAAGTTATGAATTTTTTAAACAACTGCGGCACAAAATGATTGTGTAAATACCATGTAGAACATTACGTAACTTCTTTTTTATAAATGTCTTTTGATTATGATTTTAGGGTATACTGAGTTGATGTAGGGTTTTATAATATTTGACAATGTTGTACATAATTTAATTTTAAACATATTTGCTATATATACTATCCGTATTAAACAAATAGTTTAAAAGTTATGAATTTTTGAAACAAGTAATGCACAAAATGATTATTTAAATAACATGTAGAACATTACGTAACTCTTTATTTATTGTTGTATTTCTTTAACTATTTGTATTATTTTTGTTTTGAAAATAATTAGATTTAGTTCTAATAATAATAACTATTTCAACTTTTATTTTGTGAACAAATAATTAATATTAATAATTATTTCCGTTTTTGTTTCAGAAAGTCCGGGAGACGAGTTTTTTATCCAAAAAGTGCAAATTTTTCACAAAAAAAGTGTTTTCAAGTGTTAATTTGTTAATAAAGAAGTTTTTAGTGTGTTTTAAAATATTATATAAAAGTGTGTATTAATTTGTGAACAAAAATAAATTTGTGTGGTTTGCAGAATTTTTGCTGAACGAGAAAAGTTTTGGTAAGTTTTTTTTTATTAAATGGCATGCTATATATATATATATATATATATATATATATATATATATATAATCCAAGTTATTTTAAAACAAATGCCTTTTCAAAGTTCGCTGAACGTCTGTCCGAATATCTCTCAAATTAAAATCCCATAATAAAAGTAAAAATTCTTCTGTGACATCTTTTCCTTTTTTTTCTCTAATATTATTCTCTTATATTTTTTTTCTCGCTTTTTTGTCCTTTTGTCAGGATACAAAGGACCGTAAATTTCAATTAAATTCGTAGAAAAAGTACTGAAAATAAAAGAATTAGTCGGATTCTAAATTGTATATAGTTGTAGAAATAAAGTAATTGGTTGAGGATTTAAAAAAATAAATAATAGAAATAAAAAATTAGTTGCATTAGGAATAATTTAATTGTATAGTCAGTAATGGAATCAATAGGAATAATAGGAATAATAGAATAAATAATACTAATACAAAGTTTTTTTCTTATTTATTTATTCTTTGGTCAATCAAGACTAAAAAGTCTTATAATACAAAATTTCTGAGGTAATAAAGAGAACAGTAAAATAAACAATATACATGATAAGTAATAATAATTAAAAAAACTAAAGGAAAATTATAGAATAAAAAGTAATGGGAAAAATTGTATACACATTTAGAGGACTTGAGAAATAAAATTATTAATATAACAAAATATATTTCAAAATGATAAATTGATTTTCAAATTAGTATAATTCAATTGTGGTGAGAGATAGATTTATATAATGTATAGAAGATATTTAGCTTATTATATAGCTAAAATATTTCCTAAGAAAGTTTTTACTTAGCGCTTTTAATTTTCGATATATTTAGTAAAATGTAAAAATTGGCACAGGTCGTTATAGATTCAGCATCATTTAAAAAAAAAGTAGGTCCATTATGGTCATAGATAGCATGATGAAATGTTCTGAGATATTTAGGTAATTTTATAAGCTACAATTTCTTCTCACAGAATTTGTTCTAATCTTGCTTAGTTTTTGAGATATTGAATTAATGTGAAAATGCACTGCCTATTACAGACTCAGAAAAATTTTAAGTGACACGAAAAAATAAGCGATTGATAAAAAATTGTAGCTCTATTATGAAAACATATAGGTTTTTATAATGTTCTAAAGATATTTAGATAAATTTATTAGCAACAATTTTTACTAACAAGGTTTGTCTTAACTCGATTTGTTTTTGAGATATTGAATTTTCATTAATTGAGAAAATTTGCACACACATACTCGTTATCAACTCAGGATCATTTGACTCGACACGAATAAAGATAATGGTTATATAAAAAATTATAACTCAATTGTTATAATAGATAGGATGATAGAATATCTGGAGATAATTTGGAAATTCTATTAGCTACAATTTTTACTAACAAGGTTTGTCTCTAACTCGATTTGTTTTTGAGATATTTATTAAATCTAAATATTATATTTGCACTGCTCATTATAGACTCAGCACCATTTGACTCTTTAACAAAAACTGAAAAATTTAACAACTTTTCAATAAATTTAACTCCATTAATGTGATAGGGTTTTATAATGTTCTGAAAAATATTCATATTTTTTTAGCAGAAATTTTTCTCAAAGTATTTGTTCCAATCTTACTTGGTTTTTGAGATATCAAATTCAATGTAATAATTTTCACTGCTTGTTACAGACTTAGAAAACATTTACGTGACACAAATATGAAAAGTGATTGATAAAAATTTTTTATCTCCATCATGGCCAGAGAT
>NW_020539727.1:23243359-23262369 GCF_003426905.1 Ctenocephalides felis
AATTTCTGAGAATTTTGCTTTTAACCTAAAAATACAACACCCTACTCCCCTAAAATGTACTGTCTTCCCAAAAATACACAAACCTGAATGCTCTTTCAGACCGATTGTCTCCTCATTGGCTCTCCTTTTACAATATTTTGAAACTCATTTCTGATGTCCTAAAAAATGTTACAATCAATTCTCCCTATTATGTTAAGAATCGTACCAATTTGTGAATTTAATTAATAACCGCAACATCCCTGAAAATCACTTATTTCTAAAGCTTAGATGTGGTCAACCTTTTTACATGTGTCCCACATGAATTAATCCTAAACTCAATCGATAAACGTTGGCACACAATTTGTAACTTTACTGACTTTCCGAAAACAGTCTTCACTCATATTATCAACACTATTTTAAATTACTCCTATTTCCATTGCCAAGACAACTTTTATTCTCAAATTAAAGGCGCAGCTATGGGATGTCCCTTATCTCTCCCGAAATCATCGACTTAGTTTTACAAACACTAGAAATTTCCGTTTTCTCACTTTAAAATTTCAAATTAACTTTTATATTAGATATGTAGATGACACTTTTTTTATCATTAAAAAAAATCATATAAACACAGTACTAATCTCTTCAATAATTTTAACAATAATATAATTTTCACACATGAACTACAAAATAACAACAGACTTAATTTCTTGATGTATCCGTCTACAACACTAATAACTTTGTTCGAACAAATTGGTATAGAAAACGACATGGTCGGGTTATACTTACACTATTCCTCATACTGTCCCAGAAACTATAAGATAAACACTATTATTTCCCTTACAGACCATGCTATTTTGTTGTCTCACCAACCACTCCATCCACAAAATTTATCCCTAGTAAAATAACTCTAATTGAAAATGGTTACCCAAAAAATCTCATTCATTCAGTTATTCAAAAAAGACGAACTTTCTTAAAAACACAAATTAATTCTCCCAATACCAGTACTAACATCAAAAACACCAATCTTATTTACTGCAGCATACCATACGTTGAAGATTTATATTATTATTTTGCCAAAATTTGTTAGAAGAAAACATTTAGTATCAGGCTCATCCTTACACTCCTTCAACCAATTCTTTACGAACATTAAATCCCCCACCCCATCCAATCTCAATACTAATGTAGTATATTCTGTTTCTTGTAATGACTGTGCTTTTCAATATATTGGACAAACCTCCCAATATGTACACAAGAGAATGAGACAACATGAACTAAGTGTGGTCCACCATAAACAAAAAAATTTCAAAAGTACCCTAGTACAACACACTCTATAGAAAACGGCCCCCATTCATTTAATTTCACTCCAAAGATTTATATCACGAAAGTTGCATCTTTAGAAGGTTATTCGCGGAGAGTTGTCTCATCCTCATAAACGTTTCTAACAGTGTCAACATTAGATCAGATCACAACCTATTACATGATTCATATTTAAATTTTTTACACTTTTTGACAAACAATTAATATCGACTTCCTTTTAAGATCAACAATTTAAGTATTCACACCCTGACATATAAAAACACACACACATACAATCTCACATCTCTCGTTCAAGTGTTTACACGTGTTACAAGGGCACACCAGTTTCATTTAGTTAATTTTCGTAAACCAATCGAACAACATCCAGAGAACAATATTATTTGTGTTTTCAAATAATAATTTAAAAAAACAAAGTTTTTTAGTAATTTTGATTTACAAAATCTAATTATTCGGCGGAAAATTAACTCACAAAGTCATTTTTTTAAAAAAGCTTTTTTAGTGAAAAAGTGCTAACAAATATTCAAACATACAGGTAATTAATTCAACTTTGTCATTAACCTTTTCTTAAAAAATTTCCATAACTTTCAAAAAAAATTTTCTATTATGTTTAATATCCTGTTTTGATAATCCACTCATTTATTTTTATCATTTTTATTTTGAACATATTATCATATTTCTGTAAATTATTATATTTTTTACAATTTAATAATTCTTTTTAAGAAAAATCTATTTTCTTTTCCTAAACATTTGTTTGCAAAAATCTCATCAAGATCATGTTTCTTGACAGATGTCCTGAAGATGGAACGTACCTAGTTCCGAAACGTCGACAATAAACAAATAATTAAATAAAGAAATTGTTTTTTTTTTTAAAAACTTTTCTTGTTTTTTATTTTGTATTATTTTTGGATTCTTGTTCGAAACTCTACAAAATATACACAAATCCAAGACTCTACCATTCAATATATATATATATATATATATTATATCACCTAGCCATTTCAGCGAAAATTGCACAGTTCGTGCTGAATTCTAAATTTAGATGACAGCCGTAAGGACAATGTGGGAAGTGCTTACGGAAACATTTTAATTGCAGAATTGCATTACGGTGGAGCGATCGGTAGGAAAATGCTCTTTTATTTTTCCGGAGTAAAAAAAATAATTATAAAATCTTTTTTAGGTTAGTATACTATTGTCAGATTTGCTTGGTAACAGTAAAATTAACGTAACAGATATATATTAACTTTTGCCTATCCAGGGTGTCCCAGAACTCAACGTCATGTCAAAACAAAGAGTGATTGTAATTATTATAAAAAATCCTCTGAATTTAGTACGTAAATTATGAGTCAAATCTAGGACTAGCCAAACTGTGACCTTTTGTCGGTTATATTTTATTTTTTTGTCATTTTTAACTTTGAAACAGTAAGTCTAAATAAAATTTCTAGTAAACCTAATAATCTAATCTAAAATGATGACTTTATTGAAATAAATTAAAAAATAATACAAATCCGCTAATGAACATTTTTCTATAGTTTTCATATTTCGCTTCGAATCAAATGATGTTGAGTCTATAACGAGCAGTACAAAATGTTCACATTTCATTAAATATTTTAAAAATTATTGACACTAGATGTGAATAGTTTAAGAGAAATTTTTAGCTGATAAAATGTGCAAAATATTTGTTGAACATTGCATGAACATATATGTCATAATAGTAAAGTTATATTCATTTATTTAGCCCAATATTTTCATTCACGTCCAACCGTGTTGAGTCTAATATAAAGGGTACAAAATGTTACATTTTATTTAATATCTCAAAAATTATTGAAGCTAGGTTTAAACGGCATTAGCAAAAATTGTAGCAAACAATTAATCTAAATATCTTCAGAATATCTTATGAACTTAACTGTCACAATAATGAAGTTATATTCATTTATTAAGCCCATTATTTTCATTTTAGTCAAACCGTGATAAGTCTAATACAAACAATACAAAATGTTACATTTTATTGAATATCTCACAAATTTTTGAAGCTAGGATTAAATGTCATTAGCAAAAATTGTAGCAAATAAAATTATCTAAATATTTTCGAAATATCTTATGAACCTAACTCACAATCACAATAATAAAGTTATATTTTTGTTATCAAGACCGTTATTGTCATCTTTTAAAAATATTTTTCACCATAATTCGCCAATTTATATATTGGAATTAAAATTCTTGAATTGCATCAAATATCTCTATAATTATTAAAGATAGGTAAAAATATTAATAACATCAATTGTAGCTAATGAAAGTTTCAAGAACTTTCTGAAATATTATATAAACCTCTTTGTCACCACAAGGAAACCACAATGCTTCTAACACAAATCTGGCAGAATTTCCAAAAAATTAATATTGTGTAAAAAATCATTTCAATTATTTTTAAAGAATAACATAAAATTATATTCAAGATTCACTTCAGAAAATACAGCACAAATTTTAGTATCGTAAAGAATTTAAAATTAAAAGTTCAATCAGATTATCAGAAAATTAACCACAAACCTAAAAATTTAAATTTCATAATTTATATAAATAACTAGGTAAAGTATTAGGTAAATATAAAAAAAATACTGGCATTTTACAAAACTAAAAATTTAGTTTTATTTCGCTTTTACAAATAATTTCTATATAAACTAGTGGTGTATGGCATCGTGCCTCAAGGGAAATTGCTGGAACTTCCCGTACCGAAACGAAATGATCGAGAAATATTAAATGTTTTCATATAGTTTTTATGAATATTGTAACATTGTCTAATATTTATTAGAATTATATAAACTGAATTGCAAAGTTGAAATTATTTGTAAAGTATATTAGAACTATAGTCAGAATCAAAAATAAAATCTAAATTATTTTTGATATACAAAATACAATTTTTTCTGGAAAAAAAAATTAAAAAAAAAAAAAAATAGAAACAAAAATGTTTTTTTCCAAAAGCAATTATTTTGTTGAAACAAGCATAATTTGTTTTGAAAGATTCAAATCGGACGCTTAGTTCTTTTAAAAACTGCCATTTTATGCACATTTAGCTCAGTATCTCAGAAACCGCTGGACCTGCCTTTGCCAAAAGCTAATCGTTATTTCTCCAATTATTACTAATTGTATGTTTTTTAGATCATTCAAATCCGAAACTCCGTTCTCACAAGAACTCGATTTTTATTTTCTGCACTCTTTGCTCCGTATCTCCGTAACGGCTGGATCTGCCTTTGCCAAAAACTAATCAGCACATCTCCCTATCAATAGGAATCGAATGTTTTTTAAACCATTTAAATCCGTTGATCCGTGTGCCCGAAAACGTGGACGAAAAAATGCGGACATACAAAACATACACACATCCATTTTTTCTGAGGTATGCCAGTAAAATGTTCAGAAACCTTCAAAACGCCGAGAAATGCAAAAATTTTTCTTTTTGATTTTTGGCTCATTACTATAACTACCATACGGAAAGTTGTATATAGGCTGAGATAAAGTTACGTTTGGTTTATGAAAAAATATTTTTAAAATCCTTTACTACTAATTGCTAAAGTTTTACAATTTTATTTCAATTTTCCTGGACAGCAAAAAAAATAAAATCCTCTTTATCCATCCGCCTGTTTTTTTTTTACAACTCCTACGCACAATTTGACGCATTTCATTGACATTTATCCCTCGCATTTCGGCAGCAAAAACTTATACGATTTTGCGTTAAAACCAAAACAACGTCATTTGTGAATGGCAGCAACAAAAAGCTGTCGTAAAAAAAAGTCAGGAAATAATAGTTAAAATGGATTTTGTTTACGAACATCTAAAAATCTAGTGTCCATTAGAAGACAACTCTAGTAAAAGAAATATTAGTTGAAATAGATTTTTTGAAGTAAAATTTCTTTGGGCGCGACTAGGGTGTAAATCCGTACAAATGCAACGAAAGTGCGTTACGGCCAAGGTCGAGTGTCAATGATTCGTCATTCGCTCTCGATGATATCATTTCTATACTGGTCGATTGTGATTAGTCGTCGTGTATGTGAATAGAGATCTGTCGTTGTATGCGTACAGATATCAACAAGGAAATCGACATAGATAAATAAACATTTTGAAGTTACATCGTAGTATATATATTGATTTAATGGAAAATGCCCGAATCAGAAGAATACTTTACCCTGTTCCTTGAAAATAATAAAACAAATTAAACATTTGTGCCGTGAACTAAACGTAAGTTTAATGATTAGAAATTATTTCTATATTATTCGTAAATAAGAAGGGACTCTACTGACGACCAAGCTAAAAATGAAAAAAGGTGGGGGACTCTACTGACGAGCAAAATAAAAATAAAATTCAAAGAGACTCTACTGATGATTAAATTAAAGTTAAAGGTAAAAGGTGTAGTGACGAGCATACTAAAAATAAAATTAAAAAGGGACTCTACTGACGAGCAAAACTAATTTTTTTTTGGTTTATTGTTCATAGCAAACTATACACAAAACTAAAAATAAAAAAAAAAACTCTACTGATAATTAAATTAAAAATGGAAAGAATTGGGACTCTCCTGACGAGCAAACTAAAAATTAAAGAAAAAGGGACTCTACTGACGACGAAATAGAAATAAAATTGAAAGAGACTACTGATGATTAAATTAAAAATTAAAGGAAAAAGAAAAAAAAAAGACTCTACTGACGAGCAAAATTGAAAATGAAAGAAGAAGGGACTCTACTGACGAGCAAACTAAAAATTAAAGAAAAAGGGACTCTACTGACGAGCAAAATAAAAATAAAATTCAAAGATACTCTACTGATGATTAAATAAAAAATAAAGAAAAATGGACTCTACAAAAAACTAAAGAAAAATGGACTCTACTGACGAGCAATCTAAAAATAACATTAAAAAGAGACTCTACTGACGAGCAAAACTAAAAATAAAATAAAAAATAGACTTGTAGTTTCTATAAATCTTTGAAGTTATTAAAATGTCAAATATTTTTTAGGCAAGACAGATATTACAACTGTTCAAAGAATGAGGTTATATCGCCAGCGAAAAAGTAAAAAGTAAAAAAAATACAAGCAGTCAATGAATGTATGTTAATTTTAATTACATGAAGTTCTTCAAACACAATTATTATATGACGAGTGCAGTTGCGAAAATAATATTTGTTTAGGCGTCGTGTAACATAATTCACTATATATTCATGATAGATTTATTATGGTTAGCTTGTCGGTAGAGTCATTTTACTAATTTATTTTAGTTTGCTCGTCAGTAGAGTCCTTTTACTAATTAACTTCCCGTACAGTAGTTATGTAATAATGTAATATGTAATAAGTAATGGGTCGAAAATCGAAAATGAAAATTTTTGATTTCTCGACGTTTTAAAAGTTTCTGAACATTTTGGCATACCTCAGAAAAAATGGATGTGTGTGTGTGTGTTTTGTATGTCCACATTTTTTCGTCCACGTTTTCGGGCGCACGAATCAACCGATTTGAATGGTTCAACAAACACTCGATCCCTATTGATAGGGAGATGTGCTGATTAGTTTTTGGCAAAGGCAGGTCCAGCCGTTACGGAGATACGGAGCAAAGAGTGCAGAAAATAGAAATCGAGTTTTTGAGAGAACGATCATCCGATTTGTATGATCCAAAAAACATTCAGTTCGTAATGACGGGGAAAAGTGGTTGTTAGTTTTTGGCAAAGGTAGGTCCAGTGGTTTCGGAGATACAGAGCTAAATGTTAAAAAATGGCAGTTTTTCAGAGAACTAAGCGTCCGATTTAAATGTTTCAAAGAACTTTCTGCTTGTTTCAACAAAATAATTGCTTTTGTAAAAAAAATTGTTTCTAATATTTTTTTTCAAAAAATATTTTTGTAATTTTGTTTTAAAAATTTTAAAAATTACCCAGGCTAAGCACAGTCTAAGCGCCACTCTGGTACAAATGTTTACCTAATTGCGTTTAGACTGTTTATGTAGTGGAGCGCTTTTCCAATTTTGTGTGAAAACTATTGAAAAATGTGAAAATGCCGTCAAGCTAAGCACAGTATAAGTGAAAACGTCGCACAGGATTATTTGCAAATGCGTTTAGACTGTGACTATACGGGAGAACTTTTCTCAATTTTGTGTAAATTAGGCAACTATGTTTTTTTTTGAAATTGAATTCTAAATGAAATGACGATTGTTAATGTTCTGGAGATAAATTGATTTATGATTTATGATTTACATTTGATTTGCTCAGATATAACAAGATAGCAAAAATAATGAAAGTTACAGTATTTGTAATAATATATTTGAAAACGTTTAAAATTCCTCGAATATTTCATTACGGTACGGGATGTTCCAGCAATTTGCCTTAAGGCACGATGCCATACACCACTAGTTTTTATAACATTATAAATGAAATACAAGATTTTAGTAAATTTTCGGAGACTTTGTGTAGGTTACTTTTCATGGCGTTTCATCTATTTTCTGTGGAAATGAAAGTTAATCTGCTAGAGGCGAAATAATCAAGTGGAAAAGCAGCAAATTGGTAAACATTACTTGTGGGAAAACTTGAGACGAGCTTTTCCAAGGAATTCCAAAAGATGGGATGATCCTTTCGAAGAAGAAAATTAAGTGGGATGTGTTTTCATTCATTTAAGTCGAGAGGATAATCAACAATTAGAATTGCAGATATTTTATATATATATATATATATATATATATATATATATAAATTAGAATTTTTTGTTCAACGTTGAGTCTTATCTTGAATATTGATTTTCAGCCAATCGTCGAAATAAAAGAAAACAAATAAATACAAAATATTTATTTATAATATACGTTTCGACACGGATTGTGTGTCACCGTTCAGCAATTTTTGTTAATCAGTATCTAAAACAATATTTACAAAGTTTAAAAAATAAATTTAAATTTATATTTCAAATAATTAAAGAATAAAAGATATAAATACCACACCGGAAAAACCATTTTATTTGATAATTACATATAGAAAATAAACCAAGCATACAATACATATAAAATAAATATAGAAAATAACATATTAAGTGAACATGTTTTGTTTTTAATTTTAAACGGGGACACAATTTTAAAAAATAAAACATAAAATCAATTTGACTATGAAACACATTAGTTAAAGATTTAGAAAATTATTTTTGAAAAAAAATGATAATATTATGATAAGAGTCATGTACTAGAAGAGCAGAATTTCGTTTATTAACGCAAAGGGGTTGTTTTGGTTTTTAGCAATCTTCTAATAAAAGTCACATCAATCACTATATATTGTTATATATCGTTGAAAAGTATGTGAAATTATCTATAAATCTGTATATAACAATTCGTAAATGTTGGAACAAAATTATATGAAAATAATTCGCTGAACTTTTAAATTAACATCTTTGTTGTGAAATGCCCATATTGTTTTAGCTCAAAGTTTTGCATTAAATTTGCAAATATTTTGTTATAATTTTATTCAATTTATTTATATTGTTATATATTGCTGGAAAGCTCATGATATTACCTATTTATTTATATAAAGCACTAAAAAACTTTTCAAATAAAATTAATTTAGGAAAATACTTGAAATTTAAAATTTTAGTTAGTTTTAGTTAATTTGTATTGTATTTTCTGATATTTAGCAAGTTTGTGATAAAATGTGTTCGAAGATTTACATACTGTTATATATCTTGAAAGTTTATAAAATTGTCTATAAATCTATATATAACAATTTAAAACTGTTGGAACAAAATTATATAAAAATAATTCCATGAATTTTGAAGTTGAAATCTTTGTAAGGCGTTCATATTGTTTCAGCTCCAACGCCTAGGTTTTAAATTATATTTATTTTGTCATATTTTTATTGAATATATTAACATTATTATCTATTTTTAGAAAGCTAAAAATTTATATAAACCACTTAACAACTTTTGAAACAAAATTAAATTGGAAAAATGCGTAAATTTTTAAATTTCTTTGTTATTAGTGGATTCAATGGTTGCACTTTTTTGGTTTTTAGCTTTATTCTATTAAAAGTTACCTCAATTGCTATATATTACCATATACCGTTAAAACGTCCATAAAATTGTTAGTAAATCTGCATATAAAAATTTGTTGCTTTTGGAACAAAATTATATGAAAATAATTTGCTGAACTTTTAAGTTAACATATTTGTAAAGCGTCCATGTTGTTTTAGCCCCAACTTTTTGGTTTAATTTGTATTTGGTTTGGTCGGTATATTAATTTTGTTATAATTCTAGAAAATATATTAGAATTGTTACATTTCAATAAAAAGCTAAAAAAAATTTTCGTTTATTAGCGCAAAGGATAAATACAGATTCAGCAAATTTTCTGATGTCAACATTCTTTTCCTTATATAAAATAATAGGATTTTTTGTATTGAAAGTATGGTTTAAATTAATGACATGTTCCGAAAGCATTGTCTTGAACTTTTTTTTATTTTTTAAATTGCAAATGTGTTATTTCGACGATTGGCTGAAAATCAATATTCAAATATATATATATATATATATATATATATATATATATACACATACACACACCACATATATATATATATATATATATATATATATCTATATATATATCTATATAAACATCTATATAAAATTCCATTTACAAATTTCCCTACATAAAAGGATAAAATCCTCATTGTCAAAAAGCACTAAAGCGTATAGAAAAGAGGATTTAGTTATTTCTTGCACATTTTGCATCATTTTGCTCGCATTTAGCAAATTATTCTAGACACTTTTATATTAATAGTATAAAAGGAGACACTATTCAAAATAAATTGCAATTGCATCACATTTTATAAAATAATTTTGTAAAAGCAGCAAAATATAAAGGATAAAAGATACAAGGGGTTATTAAAATATATATTTTATACTTTATATATATATATATATATATATATATATATATATATACATATATATATATATATATATATATTTACAAATATCGAAATATTTTCCTTCGGCGTCTCCACCGTAAAAATTCAGTTTTCCAATTTTCTCTTGGACTCATATAAAAGGAAAGAAAAGCCGTAAAACTGTGATGAAAAACACAAAATTAATGTACCGAAAAGAAACAGAAAAAACATAAGAACAACCAACATTACTTTCTGATGGCGAATAAAATAAAAAACATCGAAACAAATCAAATAAATAACACCCAAACATTCGTAAAATGAAATCTGTCAATGGAAAAGTTTATTTTTTAAATAATTTTATCTGATAAAGCAAATTTTACTATTTGTTTGAACACTTACTATATGTTGTATATATATATACTAGCTGACCCGGCAAACGCTGTTTTGCCATCAAAAATATTTTGCCGCTTTGCAGAAGTTCTTATAATATACGTGATATATTAATAATAATGTTATATTTTTATTACACAAATTTCTTTACATTTCGATAATTAATTCCAATGCATCATAGTGTTTTGTGTATTTTAATTTTATTTATGTCAAATAGTGAAATATTTTTTTTAATCAATGAATAAATTAGATTTTAGTCTGAATCAACGCAGTACCCCATTATCTGAATATATAATACTTTATATAAATATCAGATTTTTTACTTTTGCATTTAATTTAAAAATATTGAATGTCAATTTCATATATCCAATATGCACTAAATTTTTAAATGCCAAAATATTTCCTTTTTGGTCGAAATTTAATATATGATATAATTTATATCTATGATTTGATTGCTAATATTGCCTATAACATAACTTGGAATAATTAATTTATTTCTATCTTATTGAAGTCGTTAAAAATTCTTTTTTTTTTTGAACTGTCAGAATTTTGTTTATCATTAATGTTAAATTCGATATGTCGCTTTTTTATTGTGATCTATAATGTTTTAGTCACTTATCATATAAATTTTCGACTATAAATTGATATTCATACTATCCCTGAAATTAACATGGATAAAGTTCTGAGAAATCCGAGTCCAAAACTATAAAATGTTTGATTTTTGGCACTTTTATTAATTTCTTATCAATTTTCGTACTGTAAAATAATGGATGATTATTTATCAAAATTGTAGTATTCAGACTATAATTTTAGATGAATATATCTATTTTGGTATAGCAATTACTTATATATATTTATTTGATTGTCAAATATCTCCCTTCCGCCTTTTTGTATTATAAACCAAGTGCAAAAAAGCGGAAGGGAGATATTTGACAACCCAATATTTTTCCATAAATATCCGATTTATGACATTGTTTTCAATTATTTTTAATTTATTTTGAATTAGCAAATGTCAAAAAATATAATTAAAATATTCATTAAATATAGTCTATAAATAATAAATCATTTAGTAAGTATTATTTATTACTTTGGTGCTTGATATGGATATGAATTTGTAATAAAATATATTCTTTTTGACAAATAGTTAAAAACTTGTTAAAATTTTCAAAATTATTTGACATTTTATACTTCCAAAATTAATTCACTCGCATCATGGATTAGTCTAATCTAAATCAACGCAGTATCATTATCTAAATATACAATTTTTATATAAATATCAGATTTTTTACTTTTGCATTTAATTTAAATAGTTAATATCAATTTTAAATATGCAATATATGCAATATATGCAATATATAATAAATGTCAAAATATTTCCTTTTTGGTCGAAAATGATAGTATTTATTTTACAATAATGTTTTGTATCTATAATTTGCTTGGCAATATTGCCTATAACATAACTTGGAATAATTAGTTTTTTAGTTTCCTACTGAAGTCGTTAAAAATTTTTTTTGTGAAATGTCCAAATTTTTGTTTATGATTAATTTTAAATTCAATATGTCGCTTTTTTATTGTGATCTATAAGGTTTTGATGAAGTTTTGGTATCCGAAATAATTTGGTAAGCTAATCAAATAAATATAAATTGTAAATCTATTTATATAATTATTTTCATAAATATTGACAAATGACATTTGACGTTTTTCATGTCAACATTTATTTAAATTTATAAACATTGATTTTTAATTAGATTTAAAACTATAATCACAAATTTTGAATATAGCATTTCATCTAATTTGGATTTAAATGTTGGATATAAGACATTCATTTTTTGGCTCCACCAGACTTTTATTCAAAAAAGCGAAAGCAATTCAAATCCTAGCATTATACATATGCATATTATATATATATATATATATATATATATATATATATATATATATATATATATATAAACATACAAAATCTACTCAAATTAATTCCCAAATCCCTTTGAATCCGATCATTACAATTATGTTTCTCTGTCAAGTCTTTGATAAATTCAAAAGCCCTATTTCTATTCATCATAATGTCAAATATAATAGTTTGGCCTAAGCCTAACATTTGCCACATGAAAGGCCTATTGGCATATACCTATTTTATTAGCAGGACTAAAATCGAAATACATTTGAGAGATCAGAGATGAAAATTTAGTGGCTTTGTAATTAGCCAAATTGTAATGATAATATGGTAAGGTTCTATATGAATTTTTGTAATATACCGGGTTGCTTTAGGGTTGTATGATGTTAGACAATATTTTAAACTATTCAATTTGAAATACATCTTTCAAATACACTAAATATTTTGGAAGAGTATTTTAGAAGATATAAATTATTTTGCTCAAAAGTGTACCTTAACAAACATCGTCTACAAGTACCTTGTATCAAAAAAAAAAAACATTTTCATTTTCTCTGACAATTTTTAATCAATTTTAGAGTATACCGAGACGCTATAGGTACCTTGTATATTAAACTATATTATTCATCACTAAATTTTGCATATATCTTACAAATACATCAACCATATTAATCGAATGGTTTGGAAGTTATGCAGGATTTATAAAAGTGATGCGTTTTTGCTTGAGCAAAACGTTCCATTAGAACTGAATATTTATTTAAAGTATTCCGAGTTGCTGTAGGTGATTATAGTGTTAGAACATATTATTATTCATTTAATTTTGAATATATTTTGTGAATATTTCATAAAGTTTAGACAATCGTTTTAGAAGATACAATACTAATATACAATTCGGTTGTTCTAGAATTATATAACGTTTAACAATAATTTAAACAATTTAATTTAGCATACATCTTTCTAATATACTATTTATTTTAAAACAGTATTTTAGAAGATATAAATTATTTTATACAAAATGCCTGGTGCAAAATAAACATTCAACAATAAAGGCTAGTTATTGAAAAAATACAGAAAAATTTAGTTTCTTTCACATTTAATATTAAAGAAAATCTGTTTCTACTACCCATATCATTCAAAAATTGTTTTTTGACATTTTTTTTAGTTTTGACACTTTATTTCCCTTTTTGTGTTGAATAAATAAGGAAATTCGCACCGAAAATTCTCTAAGAAGTGCGTCTTGTATATTTTCAATTTCTTGTGATGTTTGCATAATATTCATATACAAATATTTGGGAAAGGAAAACCCT
This sequence comes from Ctenocephalides felis, assembly GCF_003426905.1. NCBI lineage: Eukaryota > Metazoa > Arthropoda > Insecta > Siphonaptera > Pulicidae > Ctenocephalides > Ctenocephalides felis. The sequence goes on from NW_020539727.1 coordinate 23,257,122, forward strand.
TAGGATTTTGATATATATATATATATATATATATATATATATCTAAATTTCTCTATATGTTACAACACATTCTTGAAAGTATAAGAAATAAATAACTTTGTTGTTAGTCGGAATAAAATTCCATTTACACATTGTTTTTTATTATAGCAACTTGCCAATAGAAATAATGATTGTTCCAGATATTTCTCGGAATTTTATATGCACAAATGCATTTTTCAATAGTCGTTCTATAGATTTTTTGCTCATTATTTTCGAGAAATGTCGTCGATGAAATTTTATGAGAATTTCACTTCATACTTTGACGTAGATAGTTTTATAGTCTGAGAGCTTTAAATAAAATATTTATTTAGATATTTATATATATATATATATATACATATATATATATATATATATATATATATATATATTATATAAATATATATATAAATAAAAATTCTTTACGTTAATTTTTCAGATCAAATCGCCCCGCTCTAAATTTCTTCATGTAAAATAATAATGATTATTAATATTTATATAATTTATCTAGTTCTGTAATATAGTAATTTAAATATTATTTTTCACTAGTTTTTTATTACAACTTTTCAAATAAATATTAACAATTTTTCAAAAACTATTTTATAAAAAATTCTGGATAGTCTCGATTATTGTACTTACAAAATATTGATATTTTTCATTTGCAAAAATTTTTTTTTATAAGGTCCAATTATTAATAAATTACATTAGCTTAAATTTGTGAATATTTTTCCATTTTTAAATTTTTAGTATAAAATATAGTAAGGATCCTATTTTAATATTTTTCAAAGACATGAAAAATCTTTTTGATGTCAATAGGATTTTTATTGGAATTCTGACAAATGTAGAAATTGCATCGTTTGCAAGTATCCAAAAGTACTTCAAAGAAATATATCAGTATATATATATATATATATATATATATATATATATATATATATTGTTTAACATAAAATAATATATTACATGTGTGTACTATATTTTTATTTATTAAAAAAATATGTCACCTTTAATATGTGAAATATTTTCACGCATATTTTTCTCCAGAAAAAACGTAAAAAGAATATTAATAGGACATTTGTATTCCTACTGCTTATACGTATATATACGTCATTTATTTCTTATGACAAATGTGTTTTCTTATTATTTTTTTCTGGCATATTTGTGGCCGAAAATATATATATATATATATATATATATATATATATATATAAATCCAAAACGTTGCATTAAAAATTATAATAAATATGACTAATTATTTATTCATACGTTAATTTATACAAATTGATTTCGCTAAATTCTTCAGTCCATTTATATTATTCAAAATCTTAAATAATACATATAAATCACAAAAATAATATATAATATAAAATAAATATCAATATATTTATTAACAAGTATAATTAATATATTTATTATAGAACAAACTAAATAAAAAATATGCATAGTAAACTTAAGAAATTTCTTAATAAAGTCGAATATCTAGAAGAAAAAAAAAAGTTGTTTTTCAACACTTTGCTAATTTGTGTTAAATTTAGTGAGAAAACTTATTTACTCTAGTATTTGTGATTATAGCAGACGTACTAAAGTACCATATACTAAATTTTCAGGATTTTAGTATAAATGTAGTAGATGCAAAAAAATCCTAAATATATTCGAAAGTCTACCAGAGCAAAAACGACATTTTTCAACAATTTATGAAACCATAGAAATGACGTTTTCTAACACTTTATTAAATTGTGTTAATTTTTTTTAGAAAACTTATCTATATTATTGATTGTTGATATAGTAGACATACTAAAATACCATATACTAAAATTTAAAGATTCTAGTATAAACCTAGTAGATACAAAAAAAATCCTAAATATATTCGAAAGTTTACCAGAGCAAAAACGACATTCTCCAACAATTAATTAAATAGGGTTAAATTTTCTTAGAAAACTTATTGACTTTAGTATTTGTAATCATAGTAGACATACTAAAGTATCATATACTAAAACTTCAGGATTCTAGTATAAACATAGTAGATACAAAAAAATTATGAATATATTCGAAGGTCTACCAGAGCATAAACGACATTTTCCAACAATTAATTACTGTTAAATTTTCTTTGAAAACTTGTTGACTTTAGTATTTGTAATTATAGTATACATACCAAAGTATCATATACTAAAATTTCAGGATCTAGTATAAACGTAGTAGATATAAAAAATTCCTAAATTTATCCAAAAGTCTACCAGAGCAATAACGACATTTTCAAATACTTTATTAATTTATGTAAAATTTTGTTAGAAAACTCTTCAATGTTAATTTTTGTAATCATAGTGGACATACTGAAATATCATATACTAGAACTTCAGGATTCTAGTATAAACGTAGTAGATACAACAAATTTCTAAATATATTCTAAATCTGCTAGAGAAAAGGTATAATTTCCTAACACTTTGTTAATTTGTGTAAAATTTAGTTAAAAAGCTTATAGATATTAATACTTGCTATCATAGTAGACATACTGAAGTATCATATACTAAAACTTCAGGATTCTAGTATAAACATAGTAGATGCAAAAAATTCCTAAATATATTCAAAAGTCTACCAGAGCAAAAACGACATTTTTCAACAATTTATGAAACCATAGAAATGACATTTTCTAACACTTTATTAATTTGTGTTAAATTTTGTTGAAGAACTCTTTGATGTTATCATTTACAATTATAGTAGACATACTAAAGTAATATATACCAAATCTTCGGGATTCTAGTATAAACGTAGTAGATACAAAAAATTCCTAAAAACATCTTTCAAAGTCTTTCAAAGAAAAAATGACATGTTCTAACACTTTATTAATTTGTGTTAAATTTTGTTAGAAAACTTATTCACTTTAATTTTTATTATAATAGTAGATATACTAAAGTATCATATACTAAAATTTCAGGATTCTAGTTTGAACGTAGTAGATACAAAAAATTTCTAAATACATTCGAAAGTGTACCAGGGCCAAAAACGACTTGTTCTAACACTTTATTAATTTTTATAAAATTTTGTTAGAAAACTTAACGACTTTAGTATTAATTATGATAGTAGATATACTAAAGTACTATATACTAAAACTTCAGGATTCTAGTATAAACGTAGTAGATACAAAAAAATTCTAAATATATTCGGAAGTTTACCAGAGCGAAAACGACATGTTCTAACAATTTATTAATTTGTGTAAAATTTTGTTATAAAACTCTTCATTGTTAATTTTTGTAATCATAGTGGACATACTGAAATATCATATACTAGAACTTCAGGATTCTAGTATAAACGTAGTAGATACAACAAATTTCTAAATATATTCGAAAAAACTAGAGCAAAAAACGACATGTTCTAACACTTTAATAATTTGTGTTAATTTTTTTTAGATAACTCACAAACCTCAGTATTTGTTCTAATAGTAGATATACTAAAGTATCATATACTGAAATTTCAAGATTCTAGTATAAACATAGTAGATACAAAAAATTCCTAAATATACTCGTAAGTCTACCAGAGCAAAAAACGACATGCTGCAACACTTTATTAATTCGTGTAAAATTTTGTTAGAAAACTCATCCACTTTAGTAATTATTATAATAGTAGATATACTAAAGTATCATATACTAAATTTTCAGGATTCTAGTATAAACGTAGTAGATACAAAAAATTCCTAAATATACTCGTAAGTCTACTAGAGCAAAAAACGACATGCTGCAACACTTTATTAATTTTTGTAAAATTTTGTTAGAAAACTTATAGATATTAGTATTTGTTATCATAGTAGACATACTAAAGTATCATATACTAAAACTTCAGAATTCTAGTATAAACGTATTATTGGTAATAAATTTTGGAATAGTCAAAATATCAAGAACAAGAAACAAAGTTTTTCAACAAACTAGAAAACAGATATATCTTAATATATATATATATATATATATATATTATCCGTTGACATATGTCATTGTGACGAAGGTCCCATGTCTCTAATCCCTTTAAAGTGACCGATCGGTTTAACCAGAACACTCCACCGTACAAAATGTCTCATCAATTTTACGCCACTTTGTTGGGAAAACAAACAAAAACTCCGAAATCGAAAGTTGGAAAAGAAAATTTATAGTAAGGTGTATAATTTATACTACGAAAATATAAAATTTACTTTTAACTTTTAAAAATAGTTTGTGGCATTAAAAATATGCTCTAGTGAAAAATTGATACAATATTTAAGTACATTTTTTGTTTATATAATTTGCAGATCTGTTTGTTTAATACAAATGATGTGTAAGACAAACTTGTTTAGTATTAAATAATGTATAGGTTTGTCTAATATGGCTTTACAATACAGCAACTCGTTTTAGTTTAAAAATTATATTTAAAATGCGTAAATGCAAAAATTGTTTATACGAATCAAAAAAATAAATAAATAAATTGCACAAGTGATCAATACGTGGAGCGCATCACTTGTAAAAATTCTCAATAATTTCCAAACTATTTGTTTAATATGAAATGTATGTTAGAAACAAGTATTCAGAAATAAATTATATATATTTTTTTGTAAGAGTTAAGTTTTTGTAAGTTAATTCTCTATGATAATTTAGTTTGCTCAGAATGAACATTTAAATGTTAGTATAACATAAATTATTTAGCACAAGTGTGTTTTTTTTGTTGCAAAATTTATAACTTTTAAATTGTTTGTTAGATTTTATTGGTTTGTATAACAAACCTGTACAAAATTAAATTCTCACAATTTTGTTGAATACTATAACACTCTACAACCACTTCGTATAATAAAAATTTACGTTAGAAATTGGTAAATATTTTGGTAAATGTTTAGCAAAAATTACCTCTAGCGACAAACCGGCATTTAGTAAAATTATTATATAAATTTATGTTTGTTTGTGTGTATATATATACGTGTATGTATAAATTTATATAAGTGTGTGTATGTATATATGTGTACGTGTGTTTTATGATTGATTTCGTTCAAAATATATTTTTCATCTGGTAATCCTTGTCAAAAATAGGCAATTTGCTGCCTGAAATCTCTTCATTAGCGACAAAATCTTTTGTGCGTGAGTTTTTTGCGATTCGAGTGTCCGCAATTATTTTTTTGCATTACAAAAAATATAATTTGAATGTATATGTATGTGGGAGATTGGCAGGTCGCGTCAATTTGTCAAATGAATAAATATTTTATAATCGGAAAAGTGTT